>NC_058133.1:315782614-315863439 GCF_016433145.1 Gracilinanus agilis | reverse complement strand
TACAGAGAATTATACATAGCATTTCTCCACATAGTAATACAGATAATTAGATCTTATTTAAGCCCTTAAAGAGTCAAATTTAAACAATTATAAGTTTTCTTTCTTTTTCCTCTGTTTCTTATTTACCTTTTCATGTTTCTCTTGATTTTTGTGGTTGGGTATCAAACTTTCCATTTAGTCCTGGTCTCTTTTGTGCAAAAACTTGGAAATCTTCAATTTTGTTGAATGCCCATACTTTCCCCTGAAATAACTTTTTGTTTAAAATAGGGGGCAGCTGGGTGGCTCCATGGATTGAGAGCCAGGCCCACAGACAGGAAGACCTGGGTTCAAATATGACTGCAGACACTTCCCAGCTGTGTGACCCTGGGCAAGTCACTTAACCCCATAGCCTATCTCTTACTACTCTTCTGCATTGGAACCAATATACAGTAATGATTCTAAGATGGATGGTAAGAGTTAAAAAAAAAAAGACAACTTTCATAGAGCAGTATCTTATACCATTTGCTAAGATAAGATCAAAATGGATGCGTGACCTAGACATAAAGGGAAATAACACCATCAATTTAGAAATACAGGGATTCAGATTTATGGGTAGAAGAAGAATTTATGAATACGAAAGAGATAAATAATATTTGAAATATAAAATGGATAATTTTGATTACATTAAATTAAAAAGGCTTTGTATAAATAAAACTAATGTAGCCAAGATTAGAAGAGAAACCAAATTTGGGGGAAAGTTTATAGACAGTTTCTCAGATAGAGATCTCACATCTAAAATATATATAAAATATATATCTAAAACATATAAAGTATATAGAGATCTCACATCTAAAATCTATAAGAATAAGAACCTCCCTCCAGTGGATAAAAGGGTAAAATATATAAGCAGATAGTTTTTGGATGAAGAAACCAAAGCTATATGTTGGCATATGAAAAAATGTTCTAAATCACTACTGATTAGAGAAATGCAAATTAAAACAATTCTGAGATATGTCACACCTATCATATTAGCTAAAGTGATAAAAGGGCAAAATGACAAATGTTGAAGGGGATGTGGAAAATGGGTACATTAATATAGTGTTTGAGGAACTGTAAACTGATCCAGTCCTTTGGGATATTTTTTTTGGGGGTGGGGAGCCACATTTTTAGGTTAAGTATTTAAGGGTTTTTTGAAAGGACTTATTGTTTAAAGTTGAGGTTCTTAGGTTTTAAGTATAAGCCTGCTTCATGAAATATGAAATACCACTGCTGAGTCTGTTTCCCAAGTAGGTAAAGGAAAAAGAAAAGAAACTATATATTCCAAAATATTTATAGCAGCCCTGTTTGTAGTGGCAAAGAACTGGAAATCAGTTGGGAAATGGCTGAACAAGGTACAATATATGATTGTGATGAAATATTCCAGTGCCATAAGAAACGATGAGCAGGTTAATTAATTTAAAAAAAACTTAGAAAGACCTACATGAAATAATGAAGAGAGATATGCATAGAACCAAGAGAACATTATACACAGCTACAGAATTAATATTTGAAGAATAACTTATGAATGTCCATCTCCAAAGAAAGAACTGATGAAGAATAACATGAAAGACATAACTTATACATACATACATACATACATATATATATATAATTTTTGTTGTTGTTGATGATGATGATACCTGGGGGGTGAAATACCTAGGAATTAATTATTTCCTTATCCTGATCCCCCCCCCCCATTTGCCATATAGTCTCCTGCTTTCCAATCTGAAAAATGTCAGTTACCCCTAAGAGCTCTGATTCTCCTTTTCTGGGGGCAGGAAAAGCACTAAAGCACTAAGCACCAAATCTTTACAAATGATATTCATTATAAGGTCCCTATGTCCTTGAATATAGTGTTGGCAATTGGGGAGTGAGTGCTGAGTGAGCTCAGTTATTGATTAACAAATAGCCTGCTCTGCTATAGGTTTGCTTAATTGTTACCTTATTGATATTCTAGACCAGTGGTATCAAACTAAAATAGAAAGGATCCATGTGGGCATCACATTAATTTAGAAACCCACAAATGAACATTATCCATGTTGAATTGTATTTATTTTGTTAAGCATTTCCAAATTACATTTTAATCTGTTTTGTTTCTTACTAGAGCTCTAGAGTTTGACACCTCTGTCCTAGATCATGAACACTGCTGAAATTGCTTTATCTTATGCATAATTTATATTCTGGAGAAGTATGAGAAGTCATAAGAATCAAAAAAATTGTCTTCTCATCCAGAAGTTGCTTTATTCTCATCAACAGGCTCAGGTGGTTTGACTCCTTCACTAAAAGTAGCAGGTGAGGGACAATATAGTTAAGAGAGGGAGAGGCCTTGGAGTCTTTTCTCCATAAAATCCTGTGGCCTGAGAAACACAACTCAATTTTTGGTGTCCCCACAATGTTGTGGGGGGTTTGAGGTGAGCAATTGGGTTTCGGGAAGGATACCTTTTGAAAGAATGCAAGACTGAAACTTAGCTTAAAAATAAAAAGAGAAATTTATTAATCTGGAAGGTAATGTTCAATCTGGCCAGAAGGGCAGCATAGGTGGAAGTCTGTCTCCAAGGTGGAACTGCGTGGGTAGAAAGCTGCTCTTTGGGAAGACAGTATGGATAGAAAAGCTGTCCCCAGATGACATCAATTCTGGGGATTTTATACTCTTTACAACAGTGGAGACGTGACTCTAGTGTGGTAAACACTCAGGCATTTGGGACGTTTGGTCATCTGACTGGGTCTGCCTGAAAAATCGGGGTGACCCTCATAGTTTAGGGGGCAGATGGATGTCTAAGATACTACTTGATGATATGAAGGAGGTGTATCTCTCTGTCCATCTAAAGCAGTGATTCCCAAAGTGGGCGCCCCGCCCCCGGTAGGTGCTGCAGGGATCCAGTGGGGCAGTGATGGCCACAAGGTGCATTTGGGATTTCGAATGTTTTAACTTTTTTGTATTACATTCTATTGTGAGTTCAATAAATAGTTTCATAATTTCAAAGTTCAATGTTTCTAATTTATACCTTTCTTTACTATATTTTATTAAAAAGGTAGAAACATTAATACATATATCTTTCCTATTAATTGCTATTGAAATTTTTTAAAAATTAATTTCCAGGGGGCTAAGTAATATTTTTTCTGGAAAGGGGGCAGTAGGCCAAAAAAGTTTGGGAACCACTGATCTAAAGGATGATCCAAGGAAGATAATTCTCTCAGGGTCTTATAGATGTTATCAGATGTTATTGGGTTAGGAGTCACAAGGACAGAAGGGAGCAAAGGAATTTCCCTGCTTATAGTTTGCCTGAAACACTTCTATAGTTTTGGGGGTACAATGCCCATGCCAACAAGATATTCAAAACATTTCTACAATAGTTCTTACAACTTTGAAGTAAATATCCATGTGTAAAATTAAATTATGTAAGTGGTTAAATGGAATTGAGGCTCTACTCACTGGCAACTAACAACTAGTTGCTTCTGAAATAGAAAAGGAATATTCGCTACATTTGTATTTATTTATCATCATACAAATTGTATTCCCACTAGAATGTAAAACAGGAATGACTTGTTTTTGTCTTTGTATTTATATCACTTAATATAATGCCCTGTGCATAGGAGAGGCTGAATATTTCCTGAATTGAATTGAATGTAAGGAACTGAAAGCTGTAAAACAAATGGGAGTTAAACTAAATATCTAGAATTATCATAAAGTATACATTTGAGGGATTATTATATGTCTTTATAAATGTATTACCTGTTTATTTGTTGGCAGAAAAAGACTTGAATAAAACCATTTTATTATAATCATTGTTAAACATATCCCCATGAATGGTGTTAAACAAACAGAAAGAATGGAGGTGTTTGGACTCCATTTTTTTTTTAACCCTTAAATTCTGTGTATTGGTTCCTAGGTGGAAGCGTGGTAAGGGTGGGCCAATGGGGGCCAAGTGACTTGCCCAGGGTCACACAGCTGGGAACTATCTGAGGCAGGATTTGAACCTAGGACCTCCCATCTCTAGGCCTGGTTGTCAATCCACTGAGCTACCCAGCTGCCCCCTGGACTCCATTCTTTAAAGAAAGCAGTATCTTAGAACTAGTCAGGAAAATGAAGAGCTATCACTAACCAGGAAGTTTTTAATTAAACTTGAATTAGAGTTAAACATTATCAGGAGGTTAATAATAAACAAAGGCTTGAGGAGAACAAAGCACAATATGGAGTATTGTGGAATATCAGCAGTCTCTAGGGCTTTTAATTCATACCCTTATTAAACATGATGTTTTCAGTTATTTACTAACATCTCAGATATTTTTCTCTTTGAAAATTCTAAAATCAAATTCCCTTTCAGAACTGATTTAATTAGATAGGTGATTGGCACTATTAAAAACAAATCTTATAAAGAAAGTTTATAAGTCATTTAAAATATGCTGTACCCTCACAGATAAGATCATGGATCCAGTGAAGGAAAATCCAGAGAAATATTAAATATTAAAATAACTAAAGTTTAGTTAGTTTAGATAAAATACTTTTAAAAGAGGTTTTGTTAGTTATTTAGGTTAAACAGTTAAAGATTCTTTGATAGGCTTTACTATGCAAAATTGAGGATTAGGCTTTAAGTATAAGCCCACTTCATGAAATATGAAAGTGATGACTTCCTTGGAGATTTTGAGTGAATAGCATTTTAATTCAATTTAACTCAACTAATATCTATTCCACACAAGTATATGAAAAGCAATTGAGCTATGTCCTACCCATAATACAGAACTGAACATTGTTCATCCATTCAAGGATTATACAATCTAATAGGATAAAAAACACAAATATATTAGACAACATAGGAGGCACTGTGAAAATAAAACATGGATGGTTAAAAGTATGAATGAATGAATGGTATAAGAATGTTACAAATTGTTATAGATTTCAGAAGATGGATCACAGAGCTGAGTAGATCAGAAGAGGATACATGAAGAAAGTGACATTTGAGCTGGGACTTATTAATTTTTTTCCCATTAATAAAAATCTGTTTTTTTTCTCCTGTCACTGGGGGAAAAATATTAAAAAACCCATCTTGATAGAAGTACATTAGCCATGTCCAAAAAATGTCTCATCCTGTACCTTGATCTTATCACCTCACCATCAGGAGATGGGTAATGTGTTTTTTAACACTGGTCTCTGAAATCATTATTGGTTATTGCACAGATAGAGTTCTTAAGTGTTTCAAAATTGTTTGTCTTTACAATGCTATTGTTATTGTATAGATTGTACTTCTGGAGGGCAAGAGGTAAAGATAGCCATGTTTGTTGGAGAGAACATTATAAGAAAAAGCAGAATGGCAAAAAAAGAATCGATCGGGTTCAGGGATGAACAAGTTCTCTAGCTTCATTTCAAGACAGAGTACTGCTGGGAGAGTTCTAGACTTACGATCTCATCAGCATGCAAACATATTTCCAGTCTAGATCACAATACATCACCCCTACTACTCTTTGTGACTCTTATTTTGTTTTCCCACAAATGTTTCTCAGAAGTACCATTCAATATGGAGGTAATATTTCTTTGAATATTTCACAGATTTTTCCTGCAAAACTCAGATTGCCCAGCTGACATCTCTTTCACAACATAACTATATATTAATAAGGATAACAATTCCTAGAGGAAGCTAGGTAGCACAGTGAATATAGCACCAGGCCTACAGTTGAAAGGACCGAGGTTCTTATTTGTCCTCAAACACTTCCTACCTGTGTGACCCTGGGCAAGTCACTTCACCTCAACTTACCCCTTGCTACTCTTCTGTCTTAGAATTAACTCTAAGACAGAAGGTAAAATTTTTTAAAAAGATAATTTCTTGATTTTATATGAGTATTCTCTTACAACAATGAACAATTTAGAATATGTTTTCTATGATAATACATATACAACTCAGATCAAATTGCTTACAGTCTCCAGGAAGGGAGAGGGACAGGAAGGGAGATAATTTGGATCCTTTAACTTCAGAAAACATTTAGAAAATTGTTATTGTATGTAATTGGAAAAATAAAATATCTTTGAAAGAAAAAAAAAAAAGCAAGGTGGATTTCCAGAATCAAGTTGGTTATATTTCTCCTCTTAAAATTCTAGAGGTTTTGGTGATTCTCTGATGCCATTGGCTCAAACCCCACACTGATGTTCTTCCCCCATAAGATTATTAGTTAAGAGTGAAAATTAGTCAGCAAGCTTAAGAAGATTTTAAAAAGGGGATATTTATTAAGGTGGTATAGTAAGAATTGTTGAGATATATATATCACCACCACCCCCCGCCCAGTTTATGATTTTTCCTCCCACAAGCACTTATATAGACCAGGAGAAAGTAGGTCAGATATAGGAAAGAATAGCCAAAGAGTAACTTACAGTTGCTGATTATTAAATCTTTCCTCTATTTTTGCCCCACTTAAACATGTTGTCATCTTTGGTGGACCCCTTATAGAGGCCCGGAGTCCAGTTTGTTTCTGGATCTGGATGATACAGGCAGTGTCACCAACAAATCCAGGAAAATCACTTAGGGTGCCTTTGGGAAGATGGAAACCAATACTTTACTGGGAGGTGGGAGGTACAATGCTAAAACAACAATGGAAAGATGGGAAGTCCAATATTCTCTGAATTCTTTGAAGCTTGAAGATCCTCCTCTGCTTGGGATGGGTTGATTTTGTTTAACTGTTTCTCTTTATTATAAGAAAAAGTTTATGTGTCAGGAGGGAGTATATTTCCAGACAAGACCATGATGAAAAAATTAAAAAGGATCAAAACACACAGGAAAGGGGACTGGTACATGACTTGGTAAATTGAGAGCCAGACCAAGAGATGGGAGGTCCTGGGTTCATATTTGGCCTTGAATACTTTCTAGCTCTGTGACCTTGGGCAAGTCACTTAACCCCTATCACCCAGCCCTTACTACTTTTTTACCTTGGAATCAATACATAGTTTTTATTCTAAGAGAGAAGGGTTAAAAAGAAGAAAATAGTGTGAGGATCCCTAAAATTCAGAACAAACAGGATAACAAGGAAAGCCAAGGATAATAAAACCTTTTTGTTTTGCTTCAGTTTGAGCTATATTAGAGAAGAGAGAAACATCAAAGGAAGGTTAAGACGACTTCTTAGTAGTTTTTTTTTTTATTTCTTTTTTTCTGTGCCAAGGAATGATCTTTGGACTGGAAAAGACTAAATAAAAATGGCTAATAGGGAGTCAAACCCAAGATAAATAAGGAGATAGTAAGAGATTACCTGTATGCTCTTGATGAGTTCATGCCTAGATAAACTACATCCTAGAGTATGTGAAAAACTGGCAAATGTTATGGCTGAATCACCAGTCTTTGAAAGACTGAAGAATTGGGAAGGAACTTTAAATCTGGAGAAGGTTAAATGTTCCAACTTTCAAAAAGAATGGATATTTCATGAAACAGACCACCAAGATATTTTTTAACTTCTCAAAAAAATTCTAGAACATTTTATTAAAGAGATTTCTTCATTTGCCCTTCATACTCCAAGAGATATGATGACATCACATTGTTGGGGTCAGGTACAGTGTGTGCAAATGGAGCTGATCAGTCAAATGTGAGCTGGGAACATTTGGGATGGAGATATCTCTAGATTTGTGCATCTCCTGTTTGCTTTGTGCTTCTTCTGACTATACTTCTGGTAAACCATTTAACTTGAAAGCTATGAGCCAAGACTAAAGTAGAAGAATTGGCACCCACGTTTTGTTTGTGCCCTCAACGCACCCTTGGAGATGAGATGCCTCAGAGTGTGGATTCATTCTCTGCCACTTGTAATTCTGCTAATTCTACTCTGGCAATTCACACCAAGAAAACAAGGATTCTCCAAAGAGATTTCTAGACATCTAGACATCTAGAAAAGAAGTGTCAATCACAGAGAACTTACACAGCTTTATCAGAAAGAAGTCATTAGTAGAGAAAGTTGGTCCTTGGTTCAAATGTGGCCTCAAACACTTCCTAGCTGGGTGACCCTAGGCAAGTTGCTTAACTAATTGCCTAGCCATCAGTGCTCTTCTGCCTTGGATTGGATATTTGGTATTCATTCTGGGACCAAAGGTAAGGATTTAAAAAAAATTTCATGCCAGACTAAACTCATTAACTTTTCCAATAGGACTACTGGGCTAGATAAGAAAAATGCTATTTAGGTAGTTTCCTAGATTTTAGTAAAGCCTTTGACAAAGTTCCTCATGTCCTAGCAGGTGAAATGAAGAAGTGAGGACCAGGTATGAGCAGTTAGATCAATTTGGAATAGGTTGAATGACCAGATCCACAGAGTTGTCACTAATTAAGAAAGATCTTACTAATGTACCACCAACTCTGGGATCTGAAGCTCATATTTTTCTGTTTTTATCAATTGTTTGGATAACAGCATAGATAATGTTATCAAGGAAAAGCATCATACAAAAAGGGAGACTTGAAGGAGACCAGGGATTCCAGAAGGGATTACATTCTAGCCTATTCTTTGTACCCAGTGCAAAGGCACAGATAGTGAAAGCAGAGAATCACTTGTGGAAAATGAGCAAGAAAACAAGTATTATGGGTAACCTCCTTTATAGTTTCCTGTCATGTGTCTGCTGGAGACCATCTCAGAAATTCCAAGAGCCCAATGCATAAAATTCAAAATAAAAAGTCTCAGATGTCGGGGGCAACTGGGTAACTCAGTGGATTGAGAGCCAGGCCTTGAGATGGGAGGTCTTAGGTTCAAATCTGACCTCAGACACTTCCCAGCTGTGTGACCCTGGGCAAGTCACTTGACCCCCATTGCCTACCCTTACCACTCTTCTGCCTTGGAGCCAATACACAGTATTGACTCCAAGATGTAAGGTAAGGGTTTAAAAAAAAAAAAGTCTCAGATGTCTAGGCTGCCAGAAGCTAAGATAGAAAAAAGAATTGTCATTATGTAAACAAACTTCTGAATGTCCTTACTATATTCCAAATAGAAATGTCTGTTTTAGAACAGCATATATGTGATTGTTATGCTATTTGTATAAAATGCTTTAATAGCGCTTTTGTCTTTGCCATCCTTGCTTTCCTTGACGTGTCTTCAAGGTCCTGCTCCCTATAGCTTTTGCTGTAGTCCTAAACATAAGTCACTTTACCTGGAAGAGACATCTTAGGGTTTGAGCGGGTATAGAAAAGAGCTGTGTAGTCCCCTACTCAAGGCCACTGAATAACAAAAACACAAGAGGAAAGTAAATTGTCCCTTTAATACTTCTACCATCATGTGGTGCTTATGTGGCTACCAGCAGTTATCTCTGACAGAGATTATCTATGAGATATGGAAATATATTTTTCTTTGGAAGCTTTACTATGATATGGCAAAATATGGCTGTAGAATGGAAATGAAAGCCACTGGAATGACCAGGTTAAAGAACTGGTAGACCAATGTATTAAAATACTGTCACTATCATGGTTATTGAGGTTGAAAATCAATCTATCAACAAGCATTTAAGTATATATTATTTTTCTAATATTAAGAATGAGCGCAAAAGGAGATATTCCCTGCTCTCAAGAAGTTTACATTCTGTCAAGGGATGACGGCTAGAGACTATGTTGAGAGAAGTCTATAACCCAAATGTTGTTAAAGACACTGAGGAAAATGTTCTGAAGTCCAGTAAATAAACATAAAGGATAAGAGAGTGTGGCATCAAAAGTGGAGCTGGCTCTTTTTTTAAATTTTATTCTCAATGCTTAGCAAATACATTATAAGCATTTAATAAATACTTGTTGACTGAATGATGGTAGACACCAACTTGGGAGCAATGATTAAAAGCAAGGAATTCAATGATCCTTTCTTCTAAACCTAAGGATCACAAGAATAAGTAAAGAAGCAGCCTCAATTGAAAAAAGTTGCAAAAGATGTGATGTCAGTGGAAAAGATAAGTGATGAAAAAAATGAAAAGTTGAAAAGCAAATTCAAGAACATTGGGGGTAGGTGGGAAGTTTAGTTTACAACAGAAAAGGAGTACCAAAGGGCACACTGGAATTTGTAAAACTTTTGATACATGTGGGAAAAGCTCACTTGTCTCCTTTTATTCCATACTATGAAGAATAAACATTAACTGATTTTTATGTGTAATATACTACACTGGGCCTTGGGGAAATCCAGAAGTTCAAAAGTCTTTACCCCTGAAGGGGTTCATAATCTCACTAGGGAGGCAAGAAATCTCTTTAAGATAAAAAAATAAACCATGGTTTATTTATTTCCAAAGGTTTATTGAAGTTCTAACATGACGTCTTTCTGATAGCACGACTGCTGGAAGGCCAGGAAGTGGAGCACAATTCAGAAGTTGACAAGGTTCAGTTGCAGGCTGAGATAGATTATGATGTCTGTCTGAGGACTAGCCTACCTAAAGGCAGTCTCCTCTGGAAAATGTTTGCCACAAACACCTTCTTGCTGAAGGGAACACTGTAGCCCTTAGAACAGAAAAAATACTAATTATTATTCCAGCCTAGGTGGCCTCCTTCTGTTTTTAATATCAGTACAGTGAAACCTGATTTAGAAAAAATCCTAAGAATTGCACAGTTCTTTGGTTGACTATAAACATTTAATTGTTGGATTCTCAATATGTGATCTTGTCTGTAAGCCAATATGAAATACTATTAGAAATACTGCCCATATTTATGTTGACACCTGATATAAATGAGACTAAAAGGTATAAAGAAGTTATTGCTAGATGAAGGGGTAGCCCACAAGTTTTCTTTGGGGGAAGTGAATAAAGGATTAAAGGAGTTTGCTCTGGAAAAACAATGAAACTAATAAAAAATTGTAACATCACAGGATTTTTGATCTTTCTCCTTTTGCAAAGTTCATGACTTTAAGAAGACAACCATAAAGATTATGTCTAAGGCAACAACATTTTTTTAGAAGTATTAATGCCTTGTTTTTTATACAAGTCATTTCCCAATATATAACTCCCTCCCATTAAATCTTCCATTGTAATAAAGAAAAACAATCAAGAAAAAAATGATCAATGAAATAACTGCATCTGACAAAGTATATAGCGCCTGGCTCATATTCCCTCACGACTTTAATAAGAGGAAGAAAATGTGTTCTATTTGTTCTCCTGTACCAAGAGTAGTCAATTATGCACCAACTGCTCTTATAAGTATGAAGTGAAGTAGAGAAATAGTAAGAATACATTCACCAAAGCCTCCAAACTGACTTAATGTGTTTTGATGTTTTAGCCAAACTGGCCTCTTGTTGTTCCTTGCACACAACATCCCATCTCCTATGTCTTCATACGAATTGGCCTTTGAGGAGTGTGCTATTGAATATTTAACAACCTGCTCTCCAGAAAGGAAAAAAAGTACATTAAATACATATTTGTTTAATATCCCTTAACATTTTCTTCATCACTTTGTCTAGACTTAAAAATGCAAATCACACCCTAATTTGCAGCATTTGTAATTTACAAGGTGTAAATGCTCACAATGAAAATGTGAATACTACTCATTTTATACTTATGCTTACATGTCTTCGAAATGAGGTCTCTATCAGAGAAACCTGAGTAAATAAATTTTCAGTTAACTTTCATTTCTAATCTTAACAGTATTGGGTTTAGGCTTATGTAATCAATATTGTCCATCTTTTCTTGTGTTTTTCTTTTTTTTCTTTTTTTGCGTTTTACTCATGAACTGCTTTTAACCCATACATCTGGAAGGGATTTCCTTGTTCTCATCAATTTATTGATGTGACTTTTTATAATTAGGTCAGATATTAATTTTGGAGCATTTCTTGGCGTATTCTGATTACAATTAAGATCAGACTGATGTTTTCCAGTTTTGGTCTTAATATTAAGTCCTGCCTCAGACACTTCCTAACTGTGACGCTGGGTTAAGCCACTTAGCCCCAAATTGCCTACCCTTTAATCACTCTTTTGCCTTGGAACCTGTACTTAATATTGATTCTAAGATAGAAGGTAAGGGTTTAAAAAAATATATTAAGTCCTCACTCTGGCAGCTGAGGTTTGGAGTTTATTGAAAACAATCCTAAGCTTCTGTTACCTAATCTATTACACTGACTTAAGTTTTCTAATCAGTGCCAAAATACTTTGATGATTATTGCTTTGCATCAATCTGAGATGCTGTTCGATTTAGGCTCTTTTCCTTTACACTATTTTTTCATTATTTCCTGTAAGATTCTTGATCTTTTGTTCCTCCAGATGGACTGCTTTCTAGTAAATATGATATAAAATAATATTTGGGTAGTTTTGAAAAGTATCACTCTAAGCCAGGAAGATTTTTATCATAATAGTTCAGCCTACTCCATGAATAATTACAATTATATTTACAGTATTTTGTAGTTGAGTTCTCATTTCTTTCCTGGTGAAGCATTTTATATATTTTGTAGTAATTTTAAATGGGATTTCTCTTGATTTCTTTCTGCTTGGTTTTTGTTATATGTATACCAATAATTTATGTCAAATTATTTTGGATCCTGCAAATTTGTAATTACTTTCAAGTGATTTTTAGTTCACTCAGTGGAATTAGGTACACTATCTTATTACTTACATAAAGTACAAATTTTGCTTCTTCTTCCATTATAATTGCTCCCTTTTTCTTGTTTTGTTGCTACAATTAACACTTTCAAAAAGAAATAGTGCCCATGGATTTTTTAATTTACTCCTGATATTGGAATTCTATTACATATAATACTGGTTCTTAGTATTTGATCCATATACTCTTCAAGATGTTAACGAGTCTAGTGTTTTCTATAGGAATGGATACTCTTTGCTAAAGCATTTTTGGTAACTATTAATTTGAATGATTTTTGTTGTCCTTGTTATTAAGGCAGTCTAGCATAGTTTTAACTAATACTAAATGAATCTTATATTCTTGGTATAAATCCAACCTAGTCATAATGTATAATCTTCATGAAATGTTGCTTTAGTTTCTTATTAATTTTTTTCATCAATATTAAGGATGTTAGGCAATAATTTTGTTTTGGTTCTCTTGATTTAGATATCCAAACCATGTTTGCACCATGTAAGGAATTTTGTAAAAACATATTTTCCCACTTTTTCTAAATAGAGTACATGTAATATTGGGATATATATTTGATAAAATCCACTATTTTCATTGTAAATCCATTTTGGTCCCATAATTTTTCCCCCTCTAGGAACTATTTTATGACTTTATTTTTTTCTGTGATTTGGTTAATTTCACTTTTCTTTTTCAAATAACCTCAGCATTTTATATTTTTGTAAAGATTCATGTAAACATCAATTTTATTAGTTTATGATTGGGCAAAACACTTTCTAGCAATTTTCTTAATTTATTCATTATCTGCTGTGAACATACCTTAAAAAATTTTTTTCATTTATGTAGTGAAAACCACTAACTTTCAATAGTCATTGAGGTAACACTGTTGGTAACTTGTAGAGGTGTGTGTGTGTATGCACACACAGAGAGAATAACAGTTTAAACTGGGATGGAGGGAGGAGATAAACATCACTTAGGTAAATTCCTTATCTGAATTGGTATATTTTTGTGATTTTATCTATTAGCTGATATCACCTGGGATATTTGAAAATCAACAACAAAAACTATGCAATGTTCTTTAAGGGGCCATTTAGAATAACACTCTATTTGCTGTACTTTTAAAAAGGACAGTTTGATTACTTTATAATTCAGCTACAAAAGGACATTTATACACAGAGGAAAATTTCATTAGGAAGCTCATTATTAAGCCAAGGAGTTTGGGTCAAGAGAAAAAGATTATAGTTCAGATATTTCTTATGCTCCTCAGTTAATCTTCTCTGACACATTCTTTGGCTTTGTATTCCAAGCCCTTCATAATCTGCATCTTTTCTGTCTCATGCCTTTCTGATCCCTCTCAAACCCCAACCTTGTTTTCCATTCTTGTATCCCTTTAGTTCTGATATTGATCTTTCAACAATTCTTGCACTTTGAACCAATCATCCAAACTTCCTGGCCATTTCCTTCACCATATCATTGAACCCCTCACTATAAACTCCCAGTCCACTTGTACTTGTATCCCCATCACTTAACATTAAGTCTGGTAATCAGTAAGCAAGGCATTAACTCCTACAACTCTTATCTTATTAACTTTCTGCTCCAGCCAAATTAGCCTACTTGGAACATGCCTTTGCCCATACCATTCCCCTCACCTAGAATAACCTCCTTACTCACCAACTCTTATTGAAATCCTACCCATCACTCAATGTCTAGATCAAATGCCAGTACTTTCATGAAGCCTTCCCTCATCAATCCTTGAAAACTGATCCTTTCCTCCTTTGCACTTTCAGCCTATGCTATTCATTTGGTTCTTACCATGGACTGCCAAGTGAGTACTTTAAAACGTAATCTCATGTTTATCAGGAAAACACTACATAAACTTTAGAGGATTATATAAAAAGATCTGATTTCACAAAGTGAAATATACACATATATATATATACACACACATAAAAATATATATATAACAAACTCATAACTGTGAATGAATATATCATAAGGCTATTAATTATAACTAGTAGGAGCAACTGAAAAATGTTATAGCGTTGGTAAAATAAAGAACAAAGAGGTAGAAAACACAAGGCCTATAACCCAGCTCCGGCACTGCCGCTAACCAGCATGGAGCAATTAGCATCGCCTCTGACTTCATTTCCTTGTTTAGAAGTTATAGGCACTTTTCCAATTCTATCCTTCAATAATTCTGTGATTTTGTGTCAAAAGGAAGTAGGTGACAGTAGTAGCTGAGATGGATTGATCTCATGAGGAAGACCTAGTTCTGTCATCACTGTTGCTTCTTTCAACCATAGCTTTCCTATACAAAAGCAGGCCCCTCTACTTCCCTGTCAGCATCAAGTTAAAGGACAAATTGAGAGATTGTATCAGTCTTTGGAAAGCTGAGTCATTCGCCACTTTCACCATTAAAGTGTAAGAGAGACTGAGGCCAGCTCTCTGGCAGTTTGAACCCTCTACTTACCACTATCAGTCTGAAGTGCTTATAGCAATCTTCAAAAGTCTTTCAACTAGGGGGCAGCTGGGTAGCTCAGTGGATTGAGAGCCAAGCCTAGAGATGGAAGGTCCTAGGTTCAAATCTGACCTCAGACACTTCCTAGCTGTGTGACCCTGGGCAAGTCACTTGACCCCCCATTGCCTACCCTTACCACTCTTCTGCCTTGGAGCCAATACACATAATTGACTCCAAGATGGAAAGTAAGGGTTTAAAAAAAAATAAAATAAAAATAAAAACCAGTCTCTCAAATATGGGAAAATATTCAAAATAAAAATAAAAAAATAACAAAAGTCTTTCAACTATAAGGTAAATGGATAGAATACAATCCAATAATATACTTGGGAATATGTTGTACTATAAAATAAATCAAGATAATTCTATGAGAGTAGAAGTTTCTTAAGTCATGAGAAACTACAATATTCTTGAATAGCAGCAAACCGAATGCCAGAAAGCTAGGCCGAACAACTAAACCACTGTCAATATGACTATATTATCTTATCCATTGAGGAGTGACAAGGCAATATTCCATTCTCCTTTTAAAGAACTCCAGGATAGTTTATTTCTTATATTCTCCATAGAAGCAAAAGGATGCACATAAAATGATTAAATTGGTAAATCACCCATTAATCATGGTTAACCTTATTTCTAATTTGCAAATTTGATTCTCTAAACACCTATATACCTATCCATCCATTAATTCTCCACTGAAGTCTTACTCCATTTTCTTGATGTGATATGGCATCATGCGTTCTCTCAAAGGGGAATACCGGGAGAGTGTAAGTTCCGGTAGGATATAAGTTAAAAAAATTTTCAGTATAGGTTCAGCTATACATGTGACTTTCTGAGGATTAGCTTATGTGCCAGTGAAGAGTTTTATATTCTGCTCAATCCCTTCAACTTCTGCAGTGATAGTGGCAAAGCAATAAAAAGGGAAATCATAATTTTAAGATCAACTATTTATCCTAATTCATTAGCAGTCTCAAAAAGCCATATCCAATAAATTGATACTTTTCTGAAAGAAATGATCCTCATCTATATCTACTAACTATATAAATGACAGCAGGAGACAAAGTTGCAGTTAAATGGAAATGGTTCTCAGGTTTTTAGAAATATTTTAGAACTTAAGATTTAGAGTTAGATGTATATACCTCAGAGGTCTATCTAATATAATCCTGAATTTTACAGATAACAAATTAGAGACCTAGAAAGGTAAATTTCTCAATAAGTACATACCTGATATTCTAACACAACATAACAGCTTTTTGGTTATCTCATCCTACAATGCCAACGATGAACATAAACAAAGAAATTATTAGTAGGATAACTGGTATTTAGAAAGTTTCTTGAAGATGATGTAAGTATAGGATGAATTATTACAAAAGTTGAGATTATAAAAGTGGCCAGAAACCACAGCACTAACCATATGGACAATGGGATTTGAATAGGTTTTACATGGTAGCAATAAAAACGTAATAATAAATAACCATAGGATGGAGAGAAGAGAGATGGGAGAAAGAATGAGAATACATTTTTTTAAAAATCCATGCTCATTTTGGTGATTTTTAATTAAGGGATTAAAAATCCTTTTCTTTATCCTCAACTAGGTAAAAGCTAATGTTTTTATAAAACAAAAACTTTGAAAATTAAAAACAAAACCCAAGAAAACTAAGGTGCATTAACTGGAAACAAAACTATTTTGGTTTTCAATTTTCTTAAACATATTATAAATAGCAATGGCAAAGAAAATAGAATATTAAAATGGCACTATTGTTTCTAAACCACTAAGCAAACATTTATCTGAGATGCATACATTTTTCATGTTAAGTAATTTAAAACTCTTCTAAGAATTATTAACCAGTTATTCTACCCACCAAGGAAACCATTATCTAATTGGACACTGGATACTTTGACTGTATAAGTGAGCCTTGCTGTTTCAAGTATCTCATAACAAACCTTCAGATCTTTTAAAGAAATACTGGTCAGCAACTTCCAAATACAAACACATCAATATTAACTCAATGTCTAATACTAGTTTTCTACAACAAAAGGCACATACAGAAAAATACAATTATTCCCTAACCTATGTCCTTCTGGACATTTTTGAGACACTTTACAATGTCTCCTGGCAGTTCAAGAAAAATTACAATAAATACACTCAAAATGAAATTAATTTTTAAAATATTCTTTTAAAAATAATTTTGCATAGCACTTAGAAAAACTATTTTCAGTTTCATGCCTTTAATTTGGGGGGAATAATATTAATATGTGTAATATTTTACGATCCATGCAATCTACATGCTTTATGGTAAAAAAAACAAACAAACAAACTTTTAACTGTGCTTTGGTAAGACAGAGTAGGTCCAAGGATTATTAAGATGGATTTTGTCTAATCAAGGAACAGAAGTGACAAGTTAATTATATAGTTAAAACACTTTTCCTTGAAATAATGAAAAAAAGATAAATCTGTGGAACATTTATATTTACACTACATATTTATATTTAGAAAGCATGTGCAATATATTTTTAAAGAGGTTAAATGAATCAATTTGCAATTTTCTATTAAGTTCATTTTATTAAAAAAATAAGTTCTATGTTCAACATGTATATTAGCTTACTGTAAGACTATAGATCTAAAAGTATCTTACCATTAACATTTATTAAATGATAATAAAATTAATTTTTTTCCCTTTACATCCTGAAATGTGCCAACTAGCTCTAAGGAATTTCTAACAATTAAATAAATCCTAACATGTCACTAGAAATCAAATTTTATAATGGAACAATGGTGTTAGCAAAGAAAATTTATAGCTGACAAAATTCTAATGCTAAACGTTAAAAAATATGCAATTCTCTACTTAAATAAATGTACTAAAATTGTTCCTGCAAGGAAAGGACACAGAAGAGATGATGATGAAGAAGAAAAAATCTCTATGCAAATCATTTTAGGTTTGTCTCAAGAGTTTCCTTTCTTTAAATAATTAATCTTTTCCATCCACAAACTTTAAGCATGAGAATGGTCCTTGAAAGCTGCAAGAGATGCCCAAACTGAAAGCACTTCAAACAAACAAAAAAATGTTATTATAATTATTTTACCACTTTTTTCTTCCCTTTATAACCTATATACTTCCAATTCCTTCATAAAATACATAATGAGTGTAAGGAATTCTATTTTAATTCTGAACACAACCTAATTTTTCTTTAGATGTATGAAGATTTCATTGAAAATGTAATAAATGATTGGGTAGAATCATGCAAGTTCAGTACATGGCAGATATCTCTGATAAGAATACAAACTACCTTTCCAGACTATAAAGGAGAATGTAAAGTAGGAGCTCATTCTGCATTTTACAATGATTTAAGGCTGCAACATCTTACACATGTAAGAATAAATCATATTACGAAAATACCATCATTAAAAAGCGTGTCTATCTAAAACCCAAGAAAAATCAATGAACACTGAAAATATTTTAAAGAAGATATTACGAAAAATAGTAATAATCCTGTATTTATATATGTATGCTTCTGCAGATTTTTTTAAATGTTCATTACTTAACTACAGCACATAGATTGTAGTACTTTTGGAGCTATAATATAAAAATGTAATGTGGATGATTTTGCAACTCTAACCATACTTACCAAACAGTTCTATATTGAAAGCTTTCAAAACTTTTCAAAATACATTTGTACAACTAGTATAGTATATAACTAAACAATATATAACTCAGGGCTACTTGAAATTGTTCTTAATGCTGGTTTTGATTTAAAGGTTGCCTGTGAACAGTTACATAGTAAGAGTGCATGAAATGAAAATCGAAGGATGTAAAACCTTTAATTTTTACTGCTATAGTATTTTAATTTGTGCCTTATAGTTCTGGATATTCACAATTTTAATTGGGTCTCAGATGAATTTAGACATAGTCTAATACCATTTTAAAACTGTCCTCATGGTATTTTAAAAGCAAATGTAAAAGGTCAAAATAAGATCACAAAATATTGAATAGTCCCTTGAATTACATATATCACACTCACTGGGGAGCTTAATATGAATTTACTAAAGAATAGCAAATTAAACACTTTATCCTATAAGTATTTTCTTTTTATTTTGTCTTATGTTTAGAAGTTGCTATTAAGCACTATTAACAGAAAATACATAACAAAAGCTTCCTAACAAGTGAAAAAATTAATTACAAATGCTGGAAAAAATTGGCTTCATTAACATATTTACAGAATTTTTCTTAATACATACTCCTTTGGGAATCAGTTATGACACATTTGTACAAACATTTTTTTTAAAACATTCCCAATCTATTTTTGAGTAGAGAATACTTCAGTTCTTTAGTCTATTTAGCTGAAGGTAAAAACATTCCATTTCTGACAGGAGAGCTAACATGCAACAGAAATGTTCAGTCTGAGCTGCTGTTGATATATTGATCTGCTTTTTCCTGTAAAGATGCTTCTGATAAATTAGTATCCCTATATCCCTTCTTTTCTTTACTCTGCTCTTCCTGTAGCTTTAGGATTATGTTTCGGATTTCTTCTCGTTTAGTTTTCATTCTTGGGCGAGGAAACCAGTCTGTCAAATTCATTGGAAGTTCAAAATTCAAAATTGGATTCTAAATACAAATAAGAAAAAGATGTCTATTAGAAAGTAACAAAAACTATTAACTTGTATCTCACAGGACTGTTATGAGTAAACTGTTTTGTAATAAAGTACCAAGAAATGTCACTTGGGTGTATATGTACATACATTTATGTGTATGTATATAATAGAATATAATGAAAATTTTCCAGAATTTCCTTTATCATTTGAAATACCATTGCACTTCAATAAATAAATCAAAAGTAAATGTAACAAAATTATAAAGATCAAATGGGTTCAATCTGGCTATAGACATTTCCTAGCTATATGATCCTGGGCAAGTCACTTAATCCCCATTGCCTAGCCCTTACCACTTTTCTGTCTTGGAACCAATGCAAAGTATTGATTCAAAAACAAAAGGCAGGGGGCAGCTGGGTAGCTCAGTGGATTAAGAGCCAGGCCTAGAGACGGGAGGTCCTAGGTTCAAATCCGGCCTCAGACACTTCCCAGCTGTGTGACCCTGGGCAAGTCACTTGACCCCCATTGCCTACCCTTACCACTCTTCCACCTATCAGTCAATACACAGAAGTTAAGGGTTTAAAATACAAAAAAAAAAAGGCAAAGGTTTAAAAAAAATAAGTAAGACTCAAATGAAAAAATATAAGAAACATTCCCAGCTTATTCCTTTGTGAAAGTGGGAGGTTCACTGGTGTTATAAAGCACATACTTCCAGACTCTTCCAATGTGTTGATAAAGTTTTGCTGACTTTTCCCTCATCTCTTAAAAAAATTCTATTTGTCATAGGGAGTAGGTTTCTGGAAAGGATAGGGATACATTAGATACTATGGCCATATAAAAAAAGATAATAATAATAAAAATGAATGAAATTTATATAAGAAAACTGGTGAAGTTATCAGTAAATTAAATGTCATAGAATCTTCTGGTTTTCAATTTTATCTCCTTGTGTCAGATTTTTTGAAGAGCATAAATAAAATCCTGGTTGCCTTAATTTTGAATGATGAAAAAGTATGAAACTGCAAATGTTAAATGAATGAACTGAAACTCACCTCAAAAAAGCTTTCCACATATTGTAATACATACACTCCACAATCACTGAAGTTGTTTTGCTGTGGTACTTTTGGATTCGAGCCTTTCATGAGATCTTTGGAAAAACTTCTTTTACTTCCTTTTCTTACTTCCCATTCCACTTCCAGATACCTGTGATATTGCATACAAAGTAAGGCTATTTTCCTACTTGCTCCAAAAAATTTATTATTATGTAAAAGTACAAAGCATGAGTTTTAGAACTTACTCTCTTAGTGTTTTTACAACATTTGATCGAGAAGGGCCTCGAAGTGAATCCATAAGCAGAATACAGGGTCTTTTTTTGTGTGTATAAGGGTGGAAAGAAGGAGAGAAGGGAAGAGAAAAAAATTAAGTCATTAAGTGAAATAGCTACCTGCAAAGACATGAAAAATTACACTGAAAAATAAAAAGTTTAGAGCTAAAATATTACTAATTCTATAGCCCTTAGTAAAGACACTAAAGAGAGAATAATCTTTTATATAGAGTTTACTTAATTATTTGGGGCATATTAAAAATTGTAGTGGTATTAGTTTCAAAGGAAATGAAAGATCTTAATATCACATAATATACTTTAATAAAACTTCAAGATCTGTATTTGGAGGCTATATCAAAGATATTCTGCAATTATAACAGAAAGCTTTTTTTTAGTCTAAACTGAACTTCCCACCCACAGGCAATCCTTTAATATAAAAAATTACAAAAAGTTGATGTTTCCACATGGAAAAATCCTCAGAGCAATTGAATTACAGGTCTAGAATAAACATCTGCACCTCCAGCCCCACCAATAGAGATGCTCGAAAATACTCTTTTTTAAAAAAAGAACATACCAAAACCCAAATTAATTTCTATTTCTAGAATTTGAAGGGCCCTAAAACTTCAGCGAATATGCTTCCTTTTTAAAGCTGATGTCTAAGGGGCTTGCTCAAGATCATAGTAAGCATCAAAAGTAGGAATTCAACTTGGGACTTTGACTCTATAGCAGTATTTATTTCACTGTATCATTACTTTGGAATTTGGCTCATGGACTAATTCTAAATTAAAAAAAAAAAAAAAAAGGCAACATAGTAAAAGAAGAATTAATCTACATAAGGTCCCTTATCTACTGCTAGCTAATATATTGAAATATGTGCTCAGCCTCTTGGCTAGAAGAATGCTATCGGACACCCACCCAGAGATGGGCAAAAAATTCTTAATTCAAACTAAAAGCTATTACAATTAATTTCCAAAGTAGAAAGTAGAAAAATACACACTAGCAATGCTAAGTTCTATTTCTGTAATATCTTGTTACCCAAACTGTGCTACGCCATGCATAATGTATGCTGAAGAATAACTAGCTCAAAGGAGTTTTCCAGTATTCTGTACCTGTCTGCTTGGTTTTAACTAGGGCTGTCATGGAAGTCTCAGCCAATCTAATCTATTTGGGAAAGAAAGAAAAAGTCCATATATACAAGAAATTCAAAATTAACCTTTCAGTGACAGGAAATATCTTTTATAAAAAACCAAATCTTTTAGGAGTCTCTCAGATCAGAGAGAGTTCAAATCAGTCTATGGGAGGGATGGAGGGATATAGACTAAAGAAAGTACTTGTGAAATATTCTCACCCATCAGAATAATGATGGAAGCTAATGATTCTCACTTTTATTTTCTAATAATCATGATTTTAAAAAAAATTTATGGAATATTTTGACTGCCTTGGTTGTAAATGAAATGGTGATGAACTATTTTTGATGAATGAATTGAAACTCAATCTAATTCACTCAGGAAAGAAAGGAAAATCCACATATCAAAGGAATCTCAAAGCAAATGTTCAATGAAGTGGAGCCTGAAAAAGGACCCTACTTCCAAGGGGTGAACTCAGTGGCTCTGGAACAAGTCTAAATGGAGATGAGCTAGAAATCCGTATATCTAAAGATTTTCATCCCATGTTACTTCTCTACTTCCAAGAAGTTATTTAAATTCTCTCTATCAATTTTCATTTTCTATCCTATAGAGCTTGTATTTTGTTTTTAGATATTCCCACCTCGTACTCAAGAAATATAATTTGATACTTACTGTTTACAGATAGTAGGCTTTAGATGCCATTGTCCTAATTCAGAACTGCAGGTATCATCAAGACCCCCATCGTCACTACTATCTTCCTATAAAAAGAAATCATATTTATAGTTGTAAAATATACAAACCTAAATAATGTTTAGTCAAAATAAATGTAGAATCTTAGTTATGGAAAAGTTTTTAAAAGTGTGTTTAGTTGATGAAATACTATAATTTCATGACTATTATATGACCAATATTTGACTAATGTCTTACATTGGTTAATATAAATTTCACCTAATCCAATTCCATACACGGCAACACTAACATATAAAAAACAAGATTAAAAACCAGATGTCTAAGAAGCTTTTTTACTGAACCACGAATTAGATCCTAAGAAATGATTCTTAAAGACTACTAATAGTTATTAGATTTAACCCACAGGTATTGTCTCCTACAACTGCACAGATTTTAATTTCTAAGTGGTAAAAAAAAAATTATATCAGTGGTTTAGATGAAACTATTATAATGTGGGATGTAACCTATACTAAAAACACATTTTTTTAAAAAGTAAAATTGGATCTGTCTAGAGTAGTGATACTTAAAGGATTTCTAAAGAACGATTTATTTTTCTTACAAAGACAGGCCGATGATACTTTTTAAGAGGGTAGCTTTTTAAAAAGTACATAGTAATAGATCTAAAGTTGAAAGGGATCTCAGAGTTCATCTAGTCCAGTTCTCTGATGTGAGGAAACTAAAGCTCAGGAATATAAAATAGAATGCCCAGGCACTAATGCAGAGTGAAAGGAGCAGAGCCAGAAGAACATTGTATATAGTGACTGATACACTGTGGTAAAATTGAATGTAATGGATTTCTCTACTAGCAGCAATGCAATGATCTGGGACAATTCTGAGGGATTTATGGAAAAGAACACTATCCACATTCAGAGGATTCTGAGGAAGAACTACAGGAGTGGAAAAACAGAAGAAAAACAACTGCCTGAACACATGGGTTGAGGCAGACATGATCGGGGATATAGACTCAAAACAACCACACCAATACAACTATCAATAATATGGAAATAGATCTTGATCGATGACATGTTAAAACCAGTGGAAATACATTTCAGCTATGGGAGGGGTTGGGGGGTGAAGGGGAAAGTAAGAACATGAATCATGTAACCATGGAAAATTTTCCCAAAAAATAAAAATAAATAAAACAGACTGCCCAAGATCACAGAAATGTTTGAGGTAAAATTTGAATCCAGCTGTTCTTATCCCACATTGAATGGTTTTCCTACTATACCATACTGTTTTTTAATAGTGCTTTTGTCTTATAAGTTCCTGACCATCCTTGTCACAAGGCTCTGACACCCCCCAAAAAAATCATTTTAATGTTTTTTTTTGGCTTGCATAGCATAGGGATACAGCTTAAAACAAAACAAAACAAAAATGCCTCCTAGCTTACGCTTTGACCAAAAAGCAATGCCATTAGGCCACTCAGAAGAATAATTATTGTACTGATTATTCTTTAAGATTGATTAGCTTTTAGCAGCAATGCAATGATCCATGACAATTCTGAGGGACTTAAGAGAAAGAAAGCTCTCCACTTCCAAAGAAAGGACTGTGGAAGTAGAAACACAGAAGAAAAACATTTGCTTGATCACATGGTTTGAAGGGGATATGATTGGGGATGTAAACTCTATTGCAAATATTAATAATATGGAAATAGGTCTTGATAAATGATACATATAAAACTCAATGGAAATGCTCATTGGCTATGGGAGGGAGGAAGAAGGGAAAGAACACAAATCATGTAACCATGGAAAATATTATAAATTAATCAATTAAATAAGTTTTTTTTTAAAAAAAAAGATTATTTTTAAAGGAAAAATAAATTCAGATCTAGAACTAAATGACATCGATAAGTTGCCCCCCCAAAAGAAAAAAGAAAAGAAAGTAGATGGCCCTCAAAGGAGATCCCATTGTCTAGTACTGAAAAGACAATTCAAAGACATCCTGACAGAAGCATCAATTATTAGTTTTCATTAGCACCATTAGGTGATGCATCAAAAGTATAATACATCACACTTACATAAAGTGACTCATACATACACAACAAAGGATTCAGCTACAATTAACTTTTACCTGAAACTTCTAAGAAAAGATGCCTGCATCTCTCCCATGATTGTATGAATTTCAATGTTTTAGGGAGTGTAACTGATTATAGGAAGAGACACATGCAAACAAATTGGGGGGAAATTCAGCAAATATATGAAAAGTGAACAATACAGATTATGATAGTCATGCTAAATAAACCAAATTAAAAAGGTCATTGGAGAAACCAAAATGAACAAGATTCAAAAACTGTTCTACATTTCCTTCTCCACTCATTCCAAATTTGAAATCATGTTCAACTCCACCCAGTAGCACTATTGTCCCCTCTTTTTTAACTTAAGTATTATTCTTCACCTGGTTATCCTGATCTTCGGAGAAGTCGATAAGCTCATCTTCAAGCAATTTATTACCAATATCAGTTGGCTCATCACTGTAGCTTAATCTGATTCTATTCAAACCATCTATAATTAGTAAAGAAAACAAACATTGTGTGAGAAAAGTCACATATATATATATATACTTCAAGAATCCTATAGGTTAAATGTCATAATAGGTAGTGATTTATTAAGCTCTTTACATGTAACTGTCATCAATTTCAAGTTAGAACCACATAAAAATTAGACCTAATGAAGGAGAAACCTGCTTAACTGCTATCACTATAAATACAATGATATAAAATATACCAAATTGGAAAATATCAATACTAATAACTATAAGAAGGCATATTATTAAAATTATAAAATATTCTTTATAGAATCATTTAAATAATTAGTGGTACAAAGTGCTCAGGGTTGGGATGTGTTGACATCATAAAAATGACAGTTATAATTTCTAGATAACACAATTTAGTGCCATATGAAATTATCAAAGAGTTACTTTAAAGAATGGACCAAAATAACAACAAATTCATTTGGACAAACAAAATGTCATAGAAAATGAAAGCCTAGTGATAGTAGGCTTCAAATTATACTACAAAGTAGCAATTTTTAAAATTACTTGATATTGGCAATAAAAAGAAGAAATTTTATTAGTAAAACAGATAAGTCATGTGGAGACTCAGAAGCAAACAAAGTAACAGAATTTCTAATAAACTCACAGGCATACAAAAACTGCACAGAAAACTCAAAAGCAATATGGCAGATATTAGGTTTACACTAACATCTCAAATAATATTAATAATGATAAAAAGAAAGTTTTTAAGGGAAAATATGCCATGTTACTTTCTTCCCCAAATGCTTAGAAAAGGCCATAAAAAAAATAATAAGTCAATGTTGATTACATAAAACTGAAAAGGTTTTCCATAGCAAAATCAATGCAATTAAAATTAAAGCAATTAAATGAGAAAAAACTCTTTATAGCAGATTTTTCTAATAATCATTGATTAAGATCTATAAAGGACTTGACATAAAATTTATGAATAAAGACTACTTCCCAAAATATAAATTGAAAAGGCAGTTTTCAAAATAGGAAATTCATCTTTATCAACAATTATTTAAAATACAAACAAACAAGTTGCTAGTAAGAGAAATTTAAATTAAAACAACTCTAAGGGCAGCTGGGTAGCTCAGTGGATTGAGAGCCAGGCCTAGAGACGGAAGGTCCTAGGTTCAAACCCGGCCTCAGACACTTCCCAGCTGTGTGACCCTGGGCAAGTCACTTGACCCCCATTGCCCATCCTCCCTTACCAATCTTTCACCTATGAACCAATAGACAGAAGGTAAGGGTAAAAAACAAAAACAAAAACAAAAAAAAAAAAAAAAAAAAAAAAACAACTCTGAGGCTCTAACTCAAAGCCATTAGTTTGGTGAAAATGACAAAAAAAAAAAAAAAAAGGAAAATAATAGTTGGAGGACATGCATTTTAAAATACTCTTGGGGGAACTCTGACTAGAGAAACTAGTCTAAAACTAGAGAAAGCAATCAATATTTATTGTAAGTCTAACTAGGTGTCACCAGGCACCATGCTGAGGGAAGAAAACAATAATATAGAAACACACATACGTTACATGTACACAAATAAAATATAAATATAAAGTGAATAAATAAAAATATACACAAAGCACTAATGAAGGGTTGGATACTACGAACAGTTTGGAGATTAGAGAAGGCTTCATAACAAAAAATGCTACATGACATGTCTTAAAGGAAGAAGAGAAGGACTATGTGTGATAGAGGTAAAGAGTAATACACTCCAGGAATATGCAGTTAGCCAGTTCAAAGGAAAGGAGTTGAGAGACAGAAGTATTGTGCGTGAAAATCAGAAGGCCAGTTTGCTGGATCAGAGTACAGAGAGGGAAAACAATGTTTAATTAAGTTGGAAAGATAAACTGGCATCAGATTGTGTGCGGTTTTAATAGGTAAACAGAAGTTTTTATATTTTATCTTAGAGGCAACAGGAAGCCACTGACGATGATTATCAAGCAGGGCAATCGCGCGCGCGCGCGCGCGTGCGTGTGTGTGTGTGTGTGTGTGTGTGTGTGTGTGTGTGTGAGAGAGAGAGAGAGAGAGAGAGAGAGAGAGAGAGAGAGAGAGTAGGAGAGACAGACAGAAAGGGTCTTCCTTACTCAATCAGGTTAGAAACATAGTGGCCATTCAAGGGTCTGATTCCATCTACTGATAAGCATAGTAACAACAATATTATTTTTACCTGTTAACTCACAGGAACTTTGACTTACTAAGCTTCCAACCTAGGTAGGTTTGTCCCATCTTGGACAGCTTGGTGGCACCCACTTTTGAGGACATATGATATTGGTGGTGAACTATGTAGTGCTTAATGTAACGAAGTTCTGAAATTCCTAGTCCACATGGTCCACTGGACTTGGCCTCACCAACAGCATAGATAATAAGTATGAGTCACCACTGACAGAGGTCTCCTCTGCTTTTAAGGAAAAGTATCTAGGCAGTAGTGTGTAAGATGGATTAGAATAAGGAAACTTGAGGAAGGAAGACAAAAGTCTGTTGAAATAATGAAAGTGAGAGGTGTTGAAGGCCTTAATCAAGATAGCAGAAAAAAGAAGTAAGAAACAAGATGTTATGTATGCTGGACATGCAATATCTGGCATTTAATTCAATATGAGGATAAGGGACACTGAGGAATTAAAGATAATGTCATGGTCATGACCCTGGTAGAGCCTTTTGACAGAAGTAGAGAAATTTATAAGAGGGTATGGTTTGAGTAGAAAGATACTGGACGCAGTTTTGGACTTGTTGAGTTTGCTGTGTAAAAGAGGTGAAGGGGTGAAGGGAAGAGTCTAAAATTGACAACTGAAAGGAGTAAGGAATGCTCCCACCCTCCCTTCCAGGTCCAAAGAAACTAAAATATGCATACTCTCTGAAACAATGATATCATTACTGAGCATATATGCTAGAGAGGTAAAAGACAGATGGAAAGAACTCATTTGGTCAATAATTATTATATACATATCATTTTTGGGGGAGTAGAAAAGACCTAGAAGCAAAGTGAGTGTACATCATTTGGGAAAAAGCTAAACAAATGATGGTACTGAAATATAATGGAATATTATTGCTCCAAAAGAAATGATGACTATGAAAGATGCAGAAAAACCTGACAAGATTTGTATAAAATGATGTAATTATAAATGAGCAGAACCAGGAGAACAATTTACAAAATGACTATAATAATATGTCAAGGAAAACAACTTTGAAAGATTTAAGAAATCCTACCAATTATGACTTGAGAAGACGGATGAGGAAACATGCTTTCTCACCTCTTAGTAGAGATGTGTTGGGCTATGAGACATAGAATGAGACATACATTTTCAGACACTGTTAAATCAATCTATTGATTTATTTTGCTTGTTATACTTATTTGCTTCTATTTGAAGAGGACAGGTGGATAGTGATAATAATGCCAGAAAAGGGCAGCAATGATACATTTCTAAAATACACAGGAAAGCAAAAGGAAGTTAAGAATGATAGACAAAGCAAGGCAATTTTGTTACTAGCATGTTAAAACTTCAATATATTTATGTCAAAAATAGATAACAGGCCTGAAAATGGATCTTAGGTTCAAATGTGGCTTCAGACCTTCCCAGCTGTTTAAAACAGGGCAAGTCATTTAACACCCCCATTGCCTAGCTCTTACCAATCTTCTGCCTTGGAACTAATATGCAATATTGATTATAAGATGGAAGGTTAGGCTTTTGTTCTTTTTTTTTAAATGGAGATAACATGCTTTTTATAAAAATATTGAAATGTTCATGATTACTAGTGCTTGTTGAGTTCATATAAAAAAAGGAAAATGTTTTAAAAACTCAAAAGGATCAAAAAAGAATTACAAGGCCATAAACCTATATTAGCAATTGATATGTAATTTTCTATAATGCCAAAATGTTCCAAGGAAATTAAAAAAAAAAAGATGCTTTTAGTGGGGCTTATAAAAATAATGTAAATTCTTAATTTAGCGGAGGTTAAACTGATCTTACCTTGATTCTACTTTGTGCAGAAATGGTTTATAAACAAGATTAAGGTAAGGATTTTCTTAAAGATACACCTCAATTTGCATAATATTGGGTCTTAAAAAGTTGCAAATTAACTGTACTTGTGAAGAACTCCATTTTAAATGTACAACTCCTATCTGAAGGAGTAGTAGGGCAAATTCTTTTAGAATGTAAACAATACCTCCATATTTATAGTTTCTCTAAAGTTATATGCTTTCCTTTCAGGTTTGCAAAAAGGTTCAGTTGTAATAGAGAATAAATTTTTCAGAAACCCACAAGAAATTTAAAAGCATTGATTTATACAGAATTGGTACAGCTGGTCTAAATTTTAACTCTATGTTCATTCATTATGAATTGATACATTGAAGGAGAGGATGATCACCTGAGCTGTGCTTTGAAGGAAGACAGGGAGGTTATGAGGCAGAGGTAAGAGTAAGAGCATATTTAGTTATTTTTATTAACTTACTCCCATTTCTTGCATGTACTTAATACTTTCCCTCAAGGTATAGAGCTTAACCCAGAACTTTCATTTAAGGAGAGTGCTTAATCAAGCAGAATGTGTCTCATTCCTAGGGGCAGCTAGATGGTAGAGTACTGAGTCCAGGGATTTGAATTCAAATCCAGATTCAGACACAAGATGAATGACCACTGAACCTATGCTTGCTTTAGTTTCCTTAAATATAAAATGAGGATGACAATAATAAAAAAAAGCCCACCCTTCAATAACTGAGGGGTAAGATAAAGCACTTTATCCTTTCTCTTTTCACCTTTATCTCTTTTTATCTTTATATAGGTTTTATCTCAGTTTTTCTTGACCATGCCTCTAACCCAATTATCTTCATTTTCCCCAACCCCTGTTATTATATGCCTAGTTCTACAGGGATTCCTAAATTGTCTTATTACTTGAATATTCAGCAACTAGCACACCAAATTAGCTGTAAAATATCTGTTGCAAACAAGAAAACTATTATATAGCTGTCAACTTTTTATGATTTAACACTTCTTAATTCTGGTGAATTCCTGAGATTTTCTAAGAGGGATAGCATATTAACATCTTAAAATTTTACAAGTATAAAGGGCATTAAAAAAAACCCACCTTTTAAAATAGATAAAATATTTCAGGGGTAACTAGATGGCTCAATGGGGAGAAAGCCAGGCCTGGAGAAAGGTCTTGGGCTCAAATTCAGCCTCAGGTACTTCCTACCTGTGTGATCCTGGTTAAGTCACTTTATCCTAACTGCCTAGCCCTTCCTGTTCCTTCCTTGAAATTTATTATCAATACTTAGTATAGGGGGCAGCTGGATAGTTCAGTGGATTGAGATCCAGGCCTAGAGATGGGAGGTTAGGACAAAATCTGGCCTCAGACACTTACCAGCTTGGGGGGTGGGGGTGGGGGGGAAGTCACTTAACCTCCATTGCCTACTGTTACCACTCTTCTGCCTTGGAGCCAATACACAGTATTGACTCCAAGATGGAAGGTAAGGGTTTAAAAAAAAAAAACCAACGTAGTATAGATTCTGACACAGAAAGTAAGGGTTTAAAAAAATTAGATACCTACTTCAAATCTGATCTTAGATACTTCCCAGCTATGTAACTCTGAGTAAGTAATTAAACCCCAGTTGTGTAGTCCTCAAATGCTCTTTTACCTTGGAAGTGATACTCAGTATTGATTCTAAGTCAGAAGACAAGGGTTTTTAATTAAAAATAAAACAAAATAGATACATAAACATAAGGATCAATAAGATGAACTAAATTCAAAAAAGACATAACCCTCTAGGTAAATATTTAATTATTAATACCAAAGAACTGTGATGGCAAACCTTTTGGAACTTTTTAGGGACCAGGCACCCTGCCCCTCACCCTCCCTCTAGATTGAGTGCATTGTGTGCCATGCCTTGCCTAACTGTATGCAGTACCCCACCCACCCATGTACTCAGAGGGAAGGCCTTGCATTTGGCAGGCAGGGTCAGACTACCAGCCCCTGGAGCAGTGGAGAGAGGCTAGAATGTCCTACCCCACACTGTGTTTGGGGCAGAGCCAGGCTCCCAGGCAGTCAAGCCAGAGGCCTGCACATAGCCACAGAGAGGTCTCTGCATTCCATCTTTGGCACACATGCCATAGGCTCGCCATCAAAGCCAGAGAACTTTAAATATTTAGGATGTTCCTTAGCCAGGTAAAGGAAAAGAAAAAAGAGCAGACAAATGGGGAAGGCTGAAAAAATGCTAGCTTAGGTGGCAGTATCAAGAGATAATCAGATGGGTTTATTGGGGGCAGACTTCAAACTTTCTTCTCCCCAAAGATGAGTAATCTGAAGTTATTCTTTAAGCCCAGGCTTTGGTCATTAATGAAGGGAGAGGGCAAGTGTGTGACAAAGAATAATAATTTAAAAAATTAACAAAAATGAAAATAAATGATCTCAATAAATTCTAATGTATAAGCAGGTAAACCAACAAAGAAAATCAAGATTTAGTAAACCCACAAGAGAAAACATCTTGGCAAACTTTATATGAAGTGAAACAACCTGATTAAAAAAAAATCCTGTGATTGGCCCAGAGAGCACAGAATAATAACAAGAAAGAAAAATCATGGAAAAAGAAGTAATAAATCTTAATCAGAAAATTAAAATTCTCAATACAGAAATTCTTTTAAAAAATATAGCAGCAACAAAAATAAATAGCAGATAAGGTAAAACTGAATCCAGACTGATCTAACTGAAGTAGAGAATGAGATATCTGAAAATACCAAAATGGAAGAAAATACAGAAAAGATGAAAAGGGCAACAACACTAAAAGAACATAAGTGACTGATCTTTAAGACAACCTGCAAAAGAACATAGGTATCCTGTGGGGGTTGCGGTGGGGGGATGGGGGGGAGGGGTGAGTAAAAACAGAAAACATGAATGCCACAAAGGAAAAAAAATACCCCAAATATAAATTATGCATCAAAGACAAAGCAACTTTAGCTGTCTCCATATTCTAGGACAACCAAAATCCAAAGGAAGGTTAAAAAGCAAAGCGAAACAAAAAGCCCAAACCTTATGCCCAGTGACTCTAAACTCATTCAGGGGGGCAGCTGGGTAGCTCAGTGGATTGAGAGTCAGACCTAGAGACGGGAGGTCCTAGGTTCAAACCCGGCCTCAGACATTTCCCAGTTGTGTGACCCTGGGCAAGTTGCTTGACCTTGACCCCCATTGCCCAATCTTACCACTCTTCCACCTATGAGCCAATACAAAGAAGTTAAGGGGTTTAAAAAAAAAATAAACTCAATTCAGTACCCTTCCCCTACTTTTCACTCATTAAGGCTGTAATAAAAGACCCAAGGATACAACAACACAGGCTTACAACAAAATCCACTTCTATTCTGAATTTACCCTAACTGCCCTTCCTCCCAATGCCCTGGAAACCCTGAAGTTTGCTTGGATCTCATTAGTAACTTGGCCACAGTTTTTTTGGGGGGACTAGGATGATGGGAGTATGATACACCAGGGTCAAATCAATGCCTAACAATGATGAGATGGTAACCTCTGTGGTCTAAGAGAAAAGCATACAGGGGAGTGTGTGAAATAGTATGACCATCTGGGGAAGCAATTTAGAATTATACAAATAAAGTGACTAAAATGTCCATATCCTTTGAACCAAAGATGTTATTGCTAGGCTTATACCTCAAAGAAGTCATATATTCCAAGATAGTTATAGGACTTTTTGTGGCAGTTAAGAATTGAAAACAGAGTACATTTCTATCAATTGGGACACAACTAAACAACATAAATATAATGGAATACCACTGTGCTGTGAGAAATTATTTGTGATGAATACATAGAAACATACAAAGATATACTGCTAGAAAGTAAAAGCAGAGCCAAGCAATATACAGTCAATTACAACAATGGCAATAGAAACAACAACAGAAAGAATGCCACATCAAAAAACAAACAAACAAAAAAAAAAGTATATGAAACAGGGGGCAGCTGAGTAGCTCGGTGCTTTGAGAGTCAGGCCTAGAGATGGAAGGTCCTAGGTTCAAATCTGACCTCAGACACCTCCTAGCTGTGTGACCCTGGGCAAGTCACTTGACCCCCATTGCCCACACTTACCACTCTTCCACCTATGAGCCAATACACAGAATTTAAGGGTTTAAAAAAACAAACAAAAACAACAACAAAAAAGTATATGAAACAAAATTAAAGGTCAAATGGAAACTAGTGAAAAAGTATGAGAAATCTATAAGTGTTATTATAGATTGTATGTTTTGGGATTTTTTTCAATGTATCAGTCACTTGTGCCAATTCCTAACCCCTCTCCCTCCTGCCCCTCTAAAAAATAGTTTAAATAAGGGATGGCTTTCTAGAAGGGGGAAGTGAAGGGATATACGGGATATGTAAGAAAAAAAAACACAAAAGGTTATTTAAAAAAATTCTTTAGGGGGCAGCTGGATAGCTCAGTGGATTAATAGTCAGGCTAGAGACAGGAGGTCCTAGGTTCAAATCTGGCCTCAGACACTTCCCAGCTGTGTGACCCTGGGAAAGTCACTTGACCTCCATTGCCCACCCTTACCACTCTTCCACCTACGAGCCAATACACAGAAGTTATGGGCCTAAAAAAAAAAAAAAAAAAAAAAGGAAAAAAAAACCACTTCAAATTAGCATATACCATGCATGTTATATCTCATTTATAATTTTAGTGAATTCTCTCTTCAATTTGTTTATTCAGTTTTTGCTGGCATTAAAAATTCATTTTTCCTTTGTTTCCCATCTTATTAATTCAATATTAATCTTAATGTTCTCCCTTCTGCTTTTATTTACTATATTATTTTGTTTCTGATCTAGTCCACTTATTATTTTAAGAATTCAATGTTTTAAATTTGTCTTTAATGCCGTTGCTATGTCAGACACTTTGAGAAGTGAATATTAAAATACTACATAAATACTGTTACAACTATTTCTTTAAACCAAAATTTCCAAAAAGTCCTATTATTTTTCATCTTGGTCTGGAAATGGGCCTACAGTCTTGAAGGCTATGCTAGAAAAGTGCAAATGCTAATAGGAAAATCTTCAAGTATAATTCCAGTACCAGACTGTCTGCTTTCCAAATACTCAATTAGCTTCATTGAGAACATAGTATAAGAGAAGCCCTTTGTCAGTAAATCAGTCCATGGGTGATCAATCCTTTGGCCATGCCAACCCACGAAAGAAAGAAAAATGCCCCCATTCATGAGTAAGCTTCCTTTATGTTTCTTCAGTGTTCTTTCCACAGGTGGGAAAAGGAAGGTGATAAAACTGACAGTTTTAAGATCATCTATAAAAAATAATGAGTGCTACTCTAGTAGTGAAATTTTAATGACTAATCAAATAAGCATTTCTTAATTATTTAAATTAAAGTGATTCTTGGTAGGGTTGCAGTAATAGCAGGTGGGAATCAAGAAAGCTATCATATAGGTAATGGCATCTAAGCCTAGCTTTGATTCTGAAAGACACATAATTAAGGCCATCTCAGGCATGGCAGTCTATATTTGAAAGCACAGAATGAGAGAGGGAAGGCTGTACATTGAAAGTGGTAAATTAGTTAGGCTGGAACATAAAGTGTTTAGGTAATAAATTTACTTGAAAAGATTAGGATTGGGAAAAGGATTATAAATGCCAAGCAGAGGAGTTTTTATTTAATCCTAAAGGAAAGTGGGAACCACTGAAGATCATAGGGCTAGGCATAGCCATTAGGAATGTCAATTCAGGACATGTAAGAGAGAAAAGAGACTGAATGCACTAATAAAAGGCTATTGTAGTAATAATGGTGAAGTGTGAGAAAGACCTGAAGAATTTGGGTGGTAGCCTTATGAGTTAGGAAAGGGGAACAGATGTGAGATTATGGAGGTAAAATTCCAAATGACTGAATACTGTTGGGGGTTGGGGGGTTGAGGGAAACTAGAGGAGAACTAAAGAGTATTCTGAGGCTGTGACCCTCAGTAACTGGAAACAGTTTGCTGATGTTCTTATTAGAACTGAAAACTTAAGAGAGCCATGCTTATAGAGAAATTTGGGTGGTTATGAGACATTCTGGGTGTACCACAAATAACTAGATGATAAGTCCAGAAATGATCCCTCATGAAATATCAGAACACAAACATAAGCAATCTAAGAATTCAGCAAATGTGAAAGATGTGCAAAAGCTGTTTGCAAATAGCACTTGATCATCCCCTTACTTTTGCATAAACCATCTTTATATTTGGAAAGTACATCCTCACATCCCCTTTATAGAATCCCTTACTTTCTTCAAGACTTAAGTATCATCTTCTAGAATAAGTCTTTTCCAAACCAAATATAGACTACTCCATTCCTAAACTACTTTGTACTTATGCTGTACATACCTATACATGCACACTTCCTGACTGAAAGTAAGGATTAGTCTTTGTCTTAGTATTCCCGAGAACCTAGCATAGTGCCTGGCAAATATATTGGTGATTATTGAAGAGAGAAGAGGATAGGAAAAGGGGAGAAAAAAGAAAGTTTGGGAAGTTTAAGTTTGAACTGATTTAAGCACAGGATAGGTTCAAAGATATGACCATCCATGTGCTTGGATGAAATGTAAAGAAGATAAGAACATGAAAGGTTGACCAACTGGGAGTCACTAGCAAGTCTGAGGAGAAACCCATACACAGTCTCTTTCAGGCCTCAGCATGGGTTGAAGTAAGGCAGTTCAGTGTCAGCAACACTGAGAAAGTCAGTAAGTCAACTAGCACTTATTAAGCACCTACTCAGGCATTGTGCTACTGGTAAGAAATACAAAGAAAGGCAAATGACAGTTCTTACTCTCAGAAAGCTTACAGTCTAATGAGGGAGAAAACTTATGTGCAATTTATGTATAAACAAGATATATACAGGATAACTTGGAGGAAAACTTGAAATAGAAGAAAGGCATCAGAATTTAAGGGGAAGGTTTATTTATAGTGGGACTTTAACTAAGACTTGAAAGAAGGCAGGGACTAGGAGGCAGAGATGAGGAGGAAGAAAATTACAGGCAAGAGAATTTTGGGAAACAGTTTCTAGTTCAAAGAATAGCAAAAGAGGCCAGTATCATTAGATTACAGAGTATGTAGAAGGGTGTAAAGTGTAAGAAGACTGGAAAGTAGGAACCAGCCTGGTTATGGAAGGCTTTAAAAGCTGAACAGAAGATTTTGTGTTTGATCCTGGAAGTGATAGTCACTGGGATTGCCTAAGTAGATAAGATGTACTTTAGGAAGATTAATTTGACAGCTGAGTGGAAAATGCACTAAAGTGGGATAAGCTTTTAGGCACTGAGATTTATCAGCAAACTAATGCAATACTCAGGGATGAGGTGGCAGTGTCAAAGGAGAGAAGGGGGATATATAAGAAATTACAAAGATTAAAAACCAACAGAATTTAGCAATTGATTTGGGCATAGGGGGGGGTTGGGGTTGAGAGTAAAGTGTTGAGGATGATGCCTAGGCTGAAAGTCTGGGTGACTGTAAGGATGGTGGCAGTAATAAGGAAATTAGGAAGAGGGAAGGTTGTTTGTTTGGGGAGAAGAGGGAGAGATAGTGTAATTTATTTCAGGATATGCTAGCCTGGAAATCAGCAGAAAGGGTAGACCTGGATAAATAGATCTGAAAAATCATCTGCAAAGATATGATAAATGAATCCATGGGAGCTGAGGAGATTGATTGCAAAGTCAAATATTGTAGAGGGAAGAAAGCCTTTGAGGGTAAAGCCGCTGGTGGGGATCAGAATTGACATTCATGGTGTGCCATGTGGCCTGGCTGAAGATCCAGATAAGAAGGCTGAGATGTAGTGGTCAAACAGGTGGGAGAAAAACCATCAGAGAGCAGTATCACAAAAAAGTATAGAGATGAAAATATAAAGAAATGACTGGCTGCAAAGGGTGCAATGAGGTCAAGGAATTTGAGGATTGAGAAAAGACCATTAGATTTGCAAATTCAATCATTGGTGACTTTGTAGAGAGTAGTTTCAATTGGAGGATAGAGTAAAAAGATAAGAGGAAAGGAAGTAGAGGCACATATTGTGGATGGCCTTCTGAAAGAGTTTAATCACGAAAGGGAAGAATACATAGACAAAGAGCTAGTGAGGTTAGAAGATCCAGTAAGGGGTTTTTAAGGATAGGGGAATTCATCAGAATGTTTGTGGGGAATGAAGTGTAGAGGTAGACAGCAGATAGAAGAGATCAGAGTAGGGGTGGTAAAAGAATAATATGCTAAAGAAGACAGTACAGAATAGGATTAGTTATTATATAGAAGAGATTTGCCTAGGAAAGAAGAAGGGCAGAGGAAGACATTTTTATGTCTTTATGCAGAGGAAGACATTTGAGTGATGTGAGATGAGATGGAAAAAGCCAGCTATTTGTAAATAGTCACAATTTTGTCAGTAAAAGAGAAGAGAAAGTTTTTAGCTTAGAAGGTTGGGGAAAGGGGAAACTATGTATGGAAGATTTGAGAAGAAAAGATTTAGAAGTGTCACTATCATGAATGGGATAGTGAAATGGTTGGAAAGATTTAAGAAGTGTTGCCTTGTCACAGTGAGGGTCCAGATGAGCTTACATAACATAAATTTGTAATGGTCCTCATCAGCATGGTATGTTTAAGAATAAATGCAGCTAGCTAATGGTAAGAGTAATCCAATTTTGGGGTTTGGAAGGCAATATCAGTGATAGGATAAGAAGACAAGGAATGATGGAGAAGAGACATACAGATTGGGTTTCAAAGCCTTTTTTGAAAAATCAGGTATATTTGAAACTCAAAATTTCTTTTTCTCATATCAACACTATAAACATGAGCATGAGTAAAAACAAAAGATAAATAAACAATAATACCCCTCTAACTTTTCTTTATGTCCTGGATTAGCATAAAGTTGTATACTGACAGACATAGACAAGTTTAGCATGACTGACATCATTAGTTTATTCAAATTCCAAATAATCAATTTAAACTCATGTTCTATAGAACATAATCTGCAAACCATTCATGTGAAACATGACAAAAGCCTCTTGCTCAGAATGGCTGAAAAACTTACCAAGGCTTTACATATTAAAAACACTCAAGTGGAAGATATTTTTTTAAAATAGGAAAGGACCTGTTTTGTACAAAAATATTTATAGCTATACTTTTTGTGGTGGCAAAGAATTGGAAACTAAAAAGATGTCCCTCAATGGGGGATAATGGCTGAACAAATTGTGGTATATGACAGTGATGAAATACTGCTGTGCTAGAAGGAATGATGAATAGGATGATTTCAGAAAGAACTGGGAAAGACCTACATGAACTGATGCAGAGTGAAATAAGCAGAACCAAGAGAACACTATATACACTAACCGAAATACTGTGAGGCAATCAAATGTTGATAGACTTTGCTAACAGCAATACCACAATCTAGGACAATTATAGGGATTTATGAAAAAGAATGCTCTCTACCCATTAAAAAAAAAACTGTTGGAGTAGAAATGCAGATGAAAACATATGATTTACCACTTGTTTATTTGGGTAAATGATATGGGGTTTTGGTTCTATAAGATTACCCTCATTAAAAAAATGAATAATATGGAAAAATGTTTTGAGTGATAATATATGTAATAACTGAGTGGAATTGCTTGCTAACTCTAGGAGGGGGGCAGGGAAGAGGGTGGGACACAACATGAATCATATAACTTTGAAAAACTGTGTAAATTTGTTATTGGAATAAAATAGATAAAATTTAAAAAGGAATTGTTTGTCAAAGCCAAATTTTCAAAAAGCTAGCAATTGAACTAGAAACATAAACTACATATTTTACTATGTTTTTAGCTAAGTAAAACGAATAAAGACATTATAATAGTAATTCCAACAGGTGAAAAGTAGTCAAGTTACAGAAAACAATATTGAGATGAGGTTTCATAATATCAAAATCATAGACTTTAAACCATCATCAACACCTAAGTATTTAAAATTTTCAAGTATAGGAAGGTCATTATTTTTCTTTCTATCTTAAGGAAGTGTGCCTAGGAAGAGACAAAAGAATGAGGGGGCTCAAGAATATTCATTCATTTGTCAAATGCATTATCCATGCCTCTTCAAAGCATGGAGCAAAAAGGCTCCTTTTTGCTTAAAAGATAAACTCTTCATGACTCCCCATAAATAAGCTTATTTCATATTATTCTCTTTTACATATGCTACATTCCATTTACATCATAATCCTAACTGTTCCCTGAACTCAACATTCTAGATCCCATTTCTATCTCTTAGCATAGGCTGACTATCCATCTCTGGAACATTCCTTTCTCAACGAGGTCTCTTGAATCTCTAACTTCTTGAAAGTGTCAATTTAGACTTTCTGGACTGCATTCCCCAATCTCCCCCAACCTAGTTCTCTCTTTTCTCAAATTATTTTATATTTGCTTATCTGTGCACACTTTAGAATGCAAGCTCTTTAAAGAAAGGGTTTGTTTCTTTTGCTTTTGTATTCCTAGCACAATGTCTAGTACCATAGTAAATACCTAACAAGTATCTGCTAAACTGAAAGAATGGAGGCTTAAGAATTTGGATCATAGTATTAATTTGGGCTAATTTCTGGGGGGAGTCAAGACTGAAGGATTAATCTATCCTTATTCTTCCATGTTATTACTATTTTTAAACCACCCCCATTTTATCCTCTACCTTTGTTTTTTCTTTGAAATATATTCACCTTCTTTCTATTTTCTGATACATATTTTCTTCCTTATTATAATTTTTGCTGATGTAAAGTTTGTTATTATTTATAAAATGCTTCAAAATCCTGAGAAATAAGCAGCATATGTTGAAACTTTTTCATCTACCTTAAAATATTTGCTAAATCTAATAGTTGATTTTAATTCAAATGAAGAACCATATTATATAAGTATTTGAGATTGTATATGTGTGTTTAAGACCAAACATTATAGATTTAAACTATCAATTATATTCAACTCTACTCATGGCTTTCTGGAAAGAAGCAAATGACAAGAATCACTCAAAAAACAACCTCTAGAGTCATATATGCTGGTGAATACTACAGACTCCAGGGAATTTTCCACTTTCTCCATTTTGTTACTCTATAATAAGAATGGATATTCAGAAGCTACCTTAAAGCACTATAAAGTCCTTCTTTCTTATCAGAATCTCTTAAAACAAGACTAAAACAGAAAATAACCAGAAATATTCTATTCACTAATTTCTACTTCATTATTGAAATATCTTTCAAAAATATTCTTAAAAATTAAATGGAATTTCTTTATTTTTCAATGTAGACAATTGTACTACTGTAATTAAATAAGAAATTCTTTCTTGACATTTGAAATTAAATAAATACAACATTTTCCATTATAATTTATGGCAAATTTCAAAGAAAGATATGAAAGACTGAAAGCACAGCCAGGACTAGCCCATCTTAGGGCCCAATATATGAGTGAGAATGGGGGATGAGAAAGAAATATGAAGGATATATTAAAAATATGTATTTTTGGTAATAATTCAGTCTTAAATAAGCTATTAATTTGTGCTACATCATATGATACATTGAAGGCTCAAAGAATTACTGAAAAATAACAGATATTTTGACTTTTTTTTACCGTTTTTTGCACAAATACTTTGTTCTGGCTTTGATTCTAATGCCAAAATGATTTTATTTCCATTTTAAAACAAATCTTAACTCCTAAATTTGCTCATAAAAACATTAAAATTACTCTTAATATTGGTTAAAAAAAAAACAAACGAAAACACATACCTGTATGATGTGAAGGTAGAAATTCATTCTGCATGCCATTCTCATCTTTAGTCCGATTATTAAGTTTCTGACAAGCAGACTCTACTTTAGTTTCACATTCTATATGATTTGTTTTTTTCAAAATACTTTTCCCACTATAAGAACTTCTTCTACAGTACAAGTCACTTTCTTCACTTATAATGCTTGAGTCAATTAAAGCCATGTTATGCTTTCTGTTTGGTATTTTCTTTATTACAGGCTTGGCAGGAGAGTTTTGCAAACTATCCATTTCATTTGATGAAGAGGAAGAAGTACAGCTGTCCTCTACAGTTGAACCTTTTTGGTTGGCAATATTTTCATGGTACTGAGGATTTGGTTCATACTTGGGTTTTTCCAAGCCAGGAAAACAAACAACAGCCAAAAACCAATGTGCACTACAAATAAATTAACAAGAATGTTTCAACCACAACAAAACTAATAAATGTATTAGTGACATTTATTAAAGTTAGAAATGAATTTCAGTAAGTTGTTTTCCTGCTCTGAACGAATTAGAAAAGCTTAGTACTTTAAAAATTAATTCATATATTCATTTCCCTAACCAAGAGTTCTCCAATTAGTTAAATCTTCTTAAAAGACTTTTATATCTATGTATTTTAGAATCATATTCATTTATGAATACAAATATTTTCCCATTTCCAATATGTGAAATGTTAGAACTATCACCATTTGTCTATTTAAAATGCAACCACAATGTAATCTTCATCTGTAAGCAGTTATATTAATGCTTATCCAACAATATCTAAGAGTTAGATGAAGGCAGTCATTATTTTTTTGGGGGGGAACAATGGTAATTAACTTGAATTGTTTACATGAATTTTTTCACCCTATACAAAGACAGGCAATTTCAAAGTGTGTTTAAATTGACATGTGCTGTCGATTTACTTATTATTCATTTGTCTGATCCTATAGATGACCTTAATTTCTAGATCTGCTTGATTTCTTAGTCATAATACTATGGACCAAGATATCTGTCAAATCCACCATACTAATCTGACTTGTAAGCATTTATTCTCTGGTAAGTCCTTTTTCCTTCCTCATTCTTTACTAACATTTATTTTCAAACTTCTGGTTTTGCCCTGGTAATTTTAATTTTTGGCATCTGACTGATCTTAGAACCCTAATTTTTAGTAAAAACCAAATCATATGAGGTAAGAATGGCATACCCATTAATAGAAATTAATTTTCCAGGAAACCAGCTTAATATTAATGTATCCAACTATTTTGTTGTCTAAATATGCATCCTGAAGAGTCAGGACTACGTATGTACTTATTTTACAAGGGAATACTGAAGAGATAGTCCCAACAAATCTTTTCACTGGCAGCTACAAGGAAAGGTCTTAGGCTCTGGAACCACAACTAACTATGAAGATGAGAGAATTTATAATTTTTAACCGTTGATATTCATTCTTATGGGTTCAGGGTAGTTTGGTGTAGAAAACCAATGGCACTAAGAATCCACAAAGCTAACATCCTAAATTTGCACTTTCCTAAACCACTTAGTTAAAAATAATAATAGTCACCATAATAATATATATGCATTGATAGCATTTATAAAGTGCTTTGTTTCATAAGTACTTTGTTCATTATTTTACTTGATCCTCACAGTATCTCTCTGAGGTAGGTATTTTTATTAACCTCACTTGACAGATAAGAAAACTGACAAGGCCCTAATTGATTTGACCAGGATCACATAGCCAATAAGTGATAAAGGTATAATTTGAACAAGTTGAGATCCTTGAACTTTTCTTTCCCTAATCTTCTGGCAATTTGACTCTGATTATCCCTTCTCCTTAATTTTTCTCTCTCTTTGTCAAATAATTCCTTCTATGTTGCTAAATATTTCCCTTACACTTAAAAAGCTTTTGATATGTTGCTTTTATCCCCTCAAGCTATCATCATACATCTTTCCTCTCTAGAGCCAAAGTGCAGAATGGAAAAAAAAAGTTGTCTACATTTGTTGCTTCTACTTTTTTAACCTCTTCCTGAAATTCACATTTAACCCCCCCCCCCCCCCCGGCAACTGAATTTTGATTTCATCACTTAACTGAAGTTATAGTATCTAGATGAGGGTCCAAACAGCTTTTCTCTTAGGGTTTTCTTCATACTACTCTACAGTTCTCTTTGCAGTACTGAGCTCTTTCTTCTTTTTTCTATATTCCTTTGGTGCTCTCATAGCCTCTCCTTGATTCAACCATCACTTCTGTAAAAATGATTCCCAAATCTAAATATTCAGCCCTTAATTTTCTCCTGAGCTCTAGTTCCACATTTTCTGCTGAATATGTTCATCAAGACTATCCCAAATTCTCTATTATCTGTCCCATTCTCTCTATGTCATCATCTCTCAAATGTATTGTTTCAACAACCTCCTAAATGGGCTCCTTATAGCAAAGTCTTTCTTCAATCTGCACAGCTACCAAAATGATATTCTCAAAGCAGAGGCCTCATTATATCACTCCTCAAAACAAGACATTTTCTTTCTGACCTGGATATAACAATACTAGAACTATACATGAAAGAATATATTGATTGACAGCAAGGGGAAAAATCCCTATTTTTGAAAATGTTTACAGTAGCATTTTTCATGATAATAAAAAGATGGAAATAAAGTTATGTGTCCACAGCTAAAAAATGCTTGAACCAATTATGCTATAGTAATGTGCAAAAATGTTAAAATCCATCAATGAAATGGGGATTCACTAGAAATTTTTCATTACCTTACAAAACTGAGATAACAAGAGCATATATAAATTCTTACCAAAAAGTTATTATGTAAAAATAACTGACAGTTTATTTGCATTTACCTAAAAACAAGTATTCTAAAAACACTTGATACAAAGGAAATTTCTACTCACGCTTCATTGAGGGGAACAAAAATAAAATCTTTTTCAAAAATATCTACATGCCGAGTCCATGTTTTAACACGCCCATGTCGCTTCTGCTGTATCCTATAAGATTAAATAAATGATGTAATAAGCATTTTCTTTACTTATCAAAAGCTATTTTATAGCTATATTTAGTAAACAAAACAAAACCTGTTTACCTACTGTCTTAGTATCAGTTCTAAGTCAGAAGAGACATGAGGGCTAGGCAATTAGGGTTAAATGACTTGCCCACAGTCACATAGCGAGGAAGTATATGAAGCCAGATTTTACCTCAGACATGTCTGCCTCCACTGTGCTATCTTAGCTGTTCCCATATTCATTTTCAAATCAAAACTTACATCCTCCATGAGCTATAAAACTTTTAGGAGTCAGACATGGAAGGAAAAAAGGTTGAAACCAAGTGAAAATTTTAAACTAGGATAATAAATATGCCTGTTACTTCTTGTCACTAGTTATTAGCAAAAATTAATGTCGACACCTCAGTATTTTGTCTCTGATGTGAATGAACTACCCTCCCTCCAAGAAACCAAAATTCTAACATAATACGTAAACTGCTTTTAGTTTTAACAAAAACAGGCTCTAGAGTAACACCCTTTTTTTATTTCATAATCTAACCTCAGTGATTAGTCTTTGTGATGTTGCCAAAAACAGTTTTCCAATTAGAATAATATATTAAATGATTTTTATTAACACGTCAATTAAAAAAACTTTTCAACTCAACTTACGAGAGATTTGTTGTTTCATGAAGATTTCTCCTCTCTCTTTGATTAAGGCGTTTATAGAAAAAAGAACTAAATATATGAATTCGGTCAGCATCTTCTTTATTCAATTTTTCAAGTACCAAATACCTAGTTCAGAAAAAGTAATTCCATTGTGATTCCTTGTGTTGATTTATTATTTTGATGAAAAGATTTAAATGTGTGTATGTGTGCGTGTGCGTAGGGAGAGAGAGAGACAGACAGACACACATTTCCTAGAATGAAAAGGACTGATGTTTTACTTATAAATAAACACAAATATAGAGAAGTAAAACAATGACTTGGAGATTTTAAGTATGTTTATGATCCTTTAAACTGTCTAAAATTCTTACCAATTTCACATTCATTTTTCTACCACAAAGTATGGTATCATTAGATCTAAAGCTTTTTACATTTTTAATTCCACATCCATACTCACTTCTCATCTGCTCAGCACTTTCTACATTAAACAGGACCACAAGATTTTTATGAGATAGACCAAGAAAAAAAAACAGGAATTACAATATATTTTATCTATTCCTACCTAGTTTTATCAAGAAGTTGCTTATGGTTTAGATGGACTCACTCCAAAAAGTCTTTCTACTTACTGTTTAATCCTTCAACTATAACTTTTTTCTGGTTTAAAAATAAAGAACAGAGCGCTATAGCAAGAATGAAGAGGCTGAGCTCTACTCGACACTAATAATGGTGCACATTTTTAAAATCCCAGTTTCTTTTTCTGTGTGATAGAAACAACAAGATATTATATCTCTTTTCTTAGCAGGATGTTGTGGGGGAAAAAAAAAATCAATGTCTGTCAATATGTTCTGAACGCTGGGGTTATTTTCTTCAACACGTATCTGAGAAAAATAAAAGAAAGTCCCTGGAGAGAATAAAAAGTGCTTCTACAAATAAGCAAGTATCCTTCCCTCTTTTTCTAAATGTTATTGGTTGAGTTCAGAAGAAAAAGTTGTTTCATAATTGTAAAATTAAATGCTAAATAAGGAAACTAAACTTAGAAGACTGAAAGGACATTAGAGCTGGAAGGCATCAACCGGGGTGGAAATGTGGAGTCTCATTACAAGTGACACCTGTGCAAATTTCCATTTGCAATCAAATTCTGCCCTAGCCATAAGAATGCCCACTGTCAATCTCTAGAGGTCTTTTGAGTCTTGTTTTTGTATCCAAAGCAGTTTAACTCCTTCTCTAATCTTTCATGAACATTGTTTCTACATTCTTTCTATGTAAACAAGATGCCAGAAATGAATGTTTCCAAAAGAATGGATAGTCTTATATAGATGAGAAAAATAGCTCTGATAAAAGAGGTTCATTTTATAGTCAACTTGTTAGGATAGATTTATTTTGTGGTTGGAAAATAAAGTCAACAATCTTTTCCATTTCTTTGCCGTATTCCTTTTTAATATAATTTAGTAAAAAGTATATAACATATAGAAAATGAAAGACAAAAAAGTTACAAGAATTTTTAATAATTACATTGATTGCATGTCACTGAAAATATAACAAAAAATTAACTTACTTTAAATAAAAATCTATAATAACATCATTTAAAAATTCTCCTTCATTTAGACAGTGTAGATCCTCATTAGTAACACAGATGCCTCCCTTAGCTGGAGGTGGTGGATATACTATTAATCTGAAAGGGAAAAATAAATAAATATACACATACACACATAACACACACGTGCATGTCATAAAATAAAAGAGAAAATAATATAATGCCACTCAAAAGAATACAGAAACTTTCTCACTTTTGTATAGGACCAATAAATACAGTATGTGGTTCTCCAATTTCCTCCTCCTCATCAAAAAATTGGAACTGTGATGTTACGCTTCTTAACTGTATTTTGGGTTCAAACGAAACCTTGTAGAGAAAATAAAATTAAGTATTAGTTGCAAAAGCTGAGAAAAAATTGTTTTCTCACTGTCATTAATAACACAAGCGAATGGAGAAGAATCATTTAGAGTTTGTTTTTTAAAGCTAAGTAATCAAGGCTAGAAATGAATCAAGAAAACACTTTTCTGTATTAAGACTCAAAACAGACAACACATTAATTTTCTATTTTTGATCAAGTTTAAATTCAACTGATGTATACTAAGCACTCATTACATGAAAAGCATTATATTAACCACTAGACCTCCAAAGATGAAAAATAAAATTGCCCTTTCTATAGGGGAGTTTACTATTTACTGATGAGGGGGAAGGTGAATGGATTATTTACACTGAAAAATGTGGTGCTAAGATACAAGGAAAATATGATAAGAAAAAGAAGAGTTCAAGATGAAATATATTAGAAAACTTGTGTACTTTTGATTGGTTAGGATGATATGAAAGATTCCATTTGCTCTTCTGGGAGAAATTATATTCCAGCCTGGCTGTTGCAGTCACAGCAGATACTTCAAGTTCTCATTTATCTTTCTTTTAACAAGGGTTTAAAAAGGGTAGAGGCTCACTTCAACTGTTTCTTTGAACTCACTTCAAATTTGTGGGTAGTTCTATTTTGGCCTGTGCCTATATTAGTACTTATTGAATCTATTCTATTTATTTAAATTTATATTATTCCTAATGAATCTAGGCCTAGAGTCAAGAAGATCTGAATGGTTATTGTGTCAGTATGGGTAAATCATTTTACTTCTATTTGCCTCGGTTCCCTCATCTTTAAAATGGGGATAACAACAGCACCTACTTCCCAGAGTTATTGTGAGATCAAATAAAATAATTGTAAATGGTTAGCATTGTGCCTTAGGACTATATACATGTTCACTATTATGACAGTCAGGTAAAGCATGGAACAAATATACGTTAGCTAAATTTAGCTTTGCCAAGTATTGAAACTTTTAGAGTAGTTGGCTATATTTAGTTACAAACTTAATGTAATTTTATATTTGGCTCTTTTGGTTCAAAATGACTACAAATATAGCTTCAAAGCCAGAGCAATGAGTACCCCTCTTCTAGAAGCAGATAAACATACTGCCAAATAAAAATACATTAGTTATCATTTCAAATATTACATCCTGCACATAATAAAGAGATGCTGTATATAAAGGTCAATCTGTAAGCTGAGGCATGAAGAAAGGGAAAGTGAGAGGAAATAGATATTTTTTAAAGGATATAGGGGAGGGGAGGGAGGGGGAAATTGAGTGGTATTTGTGACCAGTAGAGTAACCAAAAATAAGAAGCTCTGGTGTGACCATTACCATACCTTACCTGCACAAGAAAAATTTATCCCTAGACTATTTAACACAACAAAAAGCTTTCTGATAAATTAAATTATATTTAAGATTTTAAAATAGTAAGTATTCCCAGAAAGGCATCACAATTATAAATCTATTTTTCCCCAAGAAAAATACATTACATTTTTAATTTTGCTTTCTTTTTGTAGAGAACTTGCTTTGGAAACTTCTTCATAGGTTTTTGTAAAAGCAACTAGTCTTCCATTGGCTTCTTCAAATGAGATTTTCACAAAAAAATCAGGAATGTTATTTCTGATACCAATTTCAGTGATGATATTTTCAAAGACTATATTTGCCTGGGTATCAAGACCAGTTTCAAAAATTAAAATAATATATTGTTCTTCAGGACCTAAAAGGAAAGAAATATGGACATTAATATATTTTGCTACTTCTAACTGGTAGCAAGTATACAACACTAACTGCAGAATCCTTTGTCAGGGACGTCAAAGAATAGTATCTAACTGCTCATCATAGTGTAAATATTGAGTATTTTTTGACTAATTGAAATAGCATAAGGATAGCTGTTAGCTAGAAAGGGAGGAGCAGGCTTGTGATCAAAGACCTTTTGAGATATCCTTAAGAGTAATTAGAAAAGCTGGATCAGCCTGTAAAGATCTACCAGTTGCTCACAAGTTTATCTACTTCAAACAGTCCTACTTTCCCTGAACAGACTTGGTGAAAATTCCATCAAATATTATTCAACAGTATAAATAATATATGACAAACTCAATACCTTAAAAAATTACACTGGTAAGCTTGTAGTAATAGTTTAAGAGGCTACATACAAGTTGGTTTCAAAATGTTCTAAATAAGTCTTGTCCCAAGGGCTATAAAACTGTCCATATTCTTTGACTTTAACAATACTGCTTCTAGGTCTATTATACCTCAAGGAGATCAAAGAAAAATGACCTATTTGTATGAAAATATAGGACCTTATTTTGTCATGACAAAGAACTGCAAACTGAGGAGGTGGCTATCAATTGGGGAATGGCTGAATAAGCTGCAGTATATGAATGCGATGGAATACATGGTAAGGAATGGTGAAGAGGATGGCTTCTGGAAAACTTGGAAGACTTATATGAAATAATATAAAGTGAAGCAAGCAGAACCACGGGAATAATCAACATAGCAACAGCAAAACTTTTAAGCTAATGAACAGTGAGTGAAATCTGATTGACACAATACTCTACCACAACTCCAAAGAACTTATGATATAAAATGATATCCACCTCCAGAAAGAAAACTATTGGACTCAAGAGTATAAACTAAGGTCTGTCTGTCTCTGGAAATGTTTTTACATGACTTCATGTAGGTATCATTTCTTGCTTTTTCAATGGATAAGGAGAGGCTGAAGGAAGGGGAAAAATTTGGAACTGAAAATTAAAAAAAACTTTTTTTGAAGAAAATATTTTAATCACCTTATTTCAAGATAAACTGTATTTCAGTAGTAAAATTGAACAGATGTCACCTCACAAATACTGAACATCTGTTATGAAGAAAGCACTAAACTAGTGTTAGAAGCTTAAGAAAAGGTTTCTGATCTTGTTCAATCCCCTCCCTCTATACCAGGCAGAAGACATGTACATATGTTTACTTTGCCCCATCCCAACTCTCCATTTGCTAATTTAACTTACTTTCTCCTTCACAATCATACCAAGAATTATCTCTCTCTCGACTCATCTTCAGTTGCATTCTGAGGCTATGACAAGCAGCTGGTATTGTTTGTAGAAATACTACAGGTAACTTTCTGACACTACACCATTCACATTTAGTAAGTTCAGAGGTTTTCAAATCAATCTCTTGTATATCCCCACTTTCAAATTCTGGAGGGAAAATTCAGAAAAATATTCAATTCTTTGTTAAATTTAATATAGTATTATTAAGAAAATAATAGAAAAATAAAGCTAGAAATAAGCAATGGAATAGAAGAAGCAACTGTTATGATGATTCAATTTTCACTTCAACCACTTCTTAACATCAAATTCTAAAGTTCTGAATTATAAGTCATGTGTAAAAATTTATGATTTACTGTAGTTGATTTAATGAATTTTTTTTCAAATTGGCTTTAAATGTGGTTGCCATAAAAACTGAAATAGATGAAAATACTTATAGACACAAGGAAAGTGTTGGCTTTTAGGAAACAAACTAGCAGACCCCATTTACAGATAGGGAAAACTTTTCTAAGCAACACTAGAATGAATCACAAAGTGAAAAAACTAAACACTCATATAATTAGTGCCTATACTTAGGGAATATTGGCTATAGCTACAAATCAGATAAAAGGGGAAAACAAGTTCTATTTATTAAAGAATATTCTTAAAAAAAAAAGTATGTTGCTAATGAAACTCTTATAATAACAGTAACAGCTGACACTCTAAAGTGTATTAAAATGGACAATTCTATAGAAGATAAATGCAAACACTATCACCTATATTTAAGAGGTAAGGAAACTGAAACTTGAAAAGGTTAATGGCTTACAGCAGTGTAATGTAGTGGAGATGACACTGGATTTGGAGCCAGGAAAATCTGTGTTTCAATCCTACCTCAGATACTTATTAGCTATTTCACCCTGGGCAAATCACATAACTTTTCTAGGTCTCAGAAATCTCATTGCAAAATGAAAGTTCTGTACTCAATGTCTTCTAAATTCAATTCCAGCTCTAAATCTATGAGATAACAAATGGATAGAACTTTGATATCAATAAGTTATAAAAACCTAAGTCTTGAACTCAGGTTCAATGCAGCTTTGACTAGCATTCTTTAGATTATACTATAAGTTCAATATTAATCATTCTTCCTGCTTTAAATTAAGATGATCCTTTATTAGACTACATTATTTATCTTTGCATTCTTCCTAAACCCAAAGAACAAAGGAAATAATATATGTGAAGAGTGCTTAAGCATCTAATGAAGACAATGAAATGATTATAGTTACTTTCAGTAAATGTTCCTTAGCATCACATCTAATGGTGCCTTTTTATAAAATATACTTTAATTAATGGAATGATAAAGAATTAAAGGAAAAAAGCAAAAGACCTTACCCTCTAGATGAATCTTGATAAAATCTAAACAAAACTGTAAAAAAGGGGATAATATTAGCAATTCATATTGTCTCAGATATAAAATTTTAAAACAATGATAAAGCATGAACTCAAGTTTCTATAGTACTTGATTCACTTTTTTAAAACAAGGCATTTGCATATATGCCCTGTCATATAATCAGAATGAATCCTATATTGTAACAAGAAATATCAGCTAAAAACCAGATAGAACATGATATATTAAAACAATTAAAGACCTTTGTTTCATCTTTTGTCTATGACCAGGACTTAAATACAAAGAAAGGAGGTTAAGCTGCCTTTAAGTGGTCTCACTTGTAGAATAATAATTACTTATTATTCTCCTGCTTTTATTGACTTCACTCCACATTAGACCACACAAATCTTCCCAAGTTTCTCAGAATTCCTCAGACTTATTATTTTGTATAGAATAATATTATTTCATTATGATAATATTCCATAATCAAATCAGCTATTCCTGAATTCATGAGCAACTGCATGTTTTTGCAATCACAAAACGTACTATGACAAATGCCTTTGTATTCATGATATTGTTATTTCTGTCTTTGAAGTAGGGTGTATTATCGAAGAATAGAAATTTAGCAATTGTATACAATATTCCAAATTTTTTCTAGAACAACCTAATAGGTTTTGGTACTATACTAACCCTGCAGCGCCCCTCCAACACTATTTCCATCTTTTATCTTCTTTGCCACTTTTATCATTGTGAAGTAAAATCCTAGAGTTGACTGAACTTTTACTTTGCTTATAATTTGGAAGGTCTTTGTTCGAATTATAGTTTTTATACTAATTTGGGACCGTGGACAAATTACTTCTTCTGAGATCTAGTCTTTTTAAAATTCCCTTACTTTTGTTTAATTTTATTTAGGTTCAAGAGCTTGTAATGTAAGAGTTACAAGGGAACTCCTGTGGAAGGAAAATTTCTACTTTAATAGTTACAGAATGTATAAAATACTTGGTCTTCTAAAACTACCTATTCAAGAGAAATATGAATTCCTTGAGGGAAAACTATGTCACTGTAATAAAAATGACAATATTATCTATTTTAATTTGCATATTCAATGTCACATCAATCAAACTACCAGAGAATTACTATGTAAAAATTGGAGAAAAAAAATATCACTTGGAGATATAAATGGTAAAAAAAAAAAAAATCTCAATGGAAATAACAAAAAATTGCCAGGGAAGGGAGCACAGAGGTAACAAATCTCAAGGAATGCTGCAATGTAAAAATCACCAAAATAAATTGATGTTACTTAAAAATTAAGATTTTTAAGTGGAACAGACTAATTATATTACATACAAAAACTAATTAATGTAATAGTCTAGTTATTCAATAAACCTGATAATTCCAGATGAGGAAAAACAAAAAACAATAACACCGTTTAGACCAATATATCATACCACATACCAAAATAAACTCTAAGTAGATACTAATATTTAGATTTTAAAATGGCCATAAACAAATCGGTAGAGTTAAATAAGGAATTAGCTTTTTCAGTTTATAAATTGGGTAAGAGAGTTCATGACCAAAAAAGAGAATATCACAGAACATATAATGGACAATTTTAATAAAAATAAAATTTAAAAAGTTTTTGCATAAACAAAATCAATGCAGATGAAAATCTGTACCAAGTTTCTCTGATTAAAGATTATATTTAAAGATTCAAATCAGAAATAAAAGCCATTCCCAATTGATAAATGGACAAAGGCAGCTTTTAAGGAAAAAAATCTAAGCATTTAACAGCAAGATGAAAAAAAAAATTTCAACTCATTAAAAATTAATGAAAATGAAGTGGGTAATAGACACAAGATATAGAATCGAACTTTTTTTTTTTGACATTTCAGGGGGAAGACTGTAGGAGGGGGAGAAAATAAATTTTTCTTTAAGAAATAAATAAAATTGGGATGGGGGATGGGGACAGAAAGAACTCATCACTACCAATGTAGATTTGTAACTTGTAGTCTTGGAAAGTTGTATGAGTGTAGTAAGAAATTACTATCCTTTAATCCTCACAATAAGTTGGGGGAAATTGGTGCTATTATTATCACCATTTTATAGATGAGGAAACTGAGGCAGTCAGTGCCTTAAGTAACTAAGATTTTGATTCAGGTTTTCTAGATTTCAGGTATAGCATTACATTTTTTGCGTCACCTAGTTGTTTCATCTAAGATATTGTAAGGCCTGAATAACTTAGCTAGTGACTGATCAAAGTGAGCAAAATATCTATTATCAAAATAAGCATTTTTTTTTCATGACAATTATTTGTCCTTTTTCTTTTGAAAGGTCATAGATTTCACCGAAGAAGTCCTATGCTATTCTGGGCTCAACACAGCCATTTGCAAAAAAGGAACTTCTGGATGAACCTAAACATTTTCAGAAATTCCTTCATTTGTAATCTGTGTAGGGCATCTCACTGGTGATGATTTCTTGAACATGTCTCCCTCTTTTATGCTTCCTTGATAGTGACAGAGGATGACTGTTATTTCTGTGGTTAAATATATCCAAGGATTCTTGAATGATCCTTGGAGAAGAGCCTTTATTATTTCATTTTCCTCTACCAAAACAAATGCTTTAAAACAAAACAAAAAAACGTAATGCTATATTGTGGTGTCCCAGACACCATTTTGACAAATGGGACAAAAAAGAATGGTACTTTGTTGAGTATCATCTCTAGACTCTAAATTGATCCTCCTGCTGCAAGATATTGAGAATCTTGACTGTCTTGATTTAGGAACAGTCCAGCTTTTATCAGTGTCATTCCTAAAAGTAGGGCCTAGAATAGACTATTACAGATGTTTTGTTATAACAAAGATTAAGTAAAAATTTTATTTCCCTAGTCAATGAAACAATGTTTTTCTTAAAGCATTAATTTAACTACTTATAGTTTAAGATTATACTCACTATTTAGAGTTTCTAAATTATAATGATGACTCATACTAAGTCCCAGATCCCTACCTCCCAACCCCCACATTTTGGTTAGCTATACCTGCTTCAACTATTTGAATTCTGAAATTGATTTTTTAAACCTAAGTACATTTATCATCATAAAATTCAATCTTATAGATTTGGGCTCTAGTTAAACCTTTTAGATTCTCAATCTGTCATCTGTTATGTTAGTCATTCCACCTAGCATTGTGTAATCTAAAAACAAAAATCTGCTTTAGTCAAGTCACTGATAAAAATGTTAAATAACAAAGGGCCAAACAGAGATCTCTGTGCACTGGAACAGACACCTTCTTCCAAGCCGATATTGAATCATTAAAGATAATTGTTTGGATTCAAAGCTAAAAATAATTTCAGGGGGGCAGCTGGGTAGCTCAGTGGGGTGAGAGCCAGGCCTAGAGATAGGAGGTCCTAGGTTCAAATTTGGCCTCAGACACTTCCCAGCTGTGTAACCCTGGGCAAGTCACTTGACCCCCATTGCCTACCCTTACCAATCTTCCACCAAGGAACTAATACACAGAAGTTAAGGGTTTAAAAAAAAATTTTTTTAAATGTAAAAATAATTTCAAAACACCCTAATATGATAATCAAAAACAAGAGAACAATTTCACACTGACTTCATTGTTTCTATATGTGACATGTACCACAAGCTGAAGTAGAAATGGCACTAAAGGGAATTAAATAAAGAATGACTAAACCTGTTAAGAGTATATATACTCAGAGGAATTTAGTGCTGAAGGTGACAATTTCAAAAGCATTCAAGGGATTCATTTTCAAATTATCTTTAAAAAAATATTCTTTGTTGTCCAGGTCAGATTCCAATAGGTAATTCTATATGGCTACATCACAGACACAAAATGAAGATGGATGATTAATGGGAAGAGAGGAAACTGGAAGGTATTTGGAAAAATGTTGTGGTTTTAATGACCTGCAGCCTGTCCTGGAAACAAAAGCCTCTTCTTTGAATACTAATGTGCTACTGGTGCTATAAGGATGCAAATCTTATAACCTAATGATTTCAAAATAACTAAATTTGCAGGTGATCTAATAAGCAGTGGAGTGACTCATAACTAATTTTCAAACAGCTATAGCACATTAAGAAATATTATTTGCAAGAAAGAAATGAAATTAAAGACTTCCAATATATGCTTGGTCAGAAAAGATATAGACTAATCATGTAATAAAAGTGAGCAATGGACTTTAAAACAGACTTAGACAGTATAAGTACAACAGCAAAAAAAAAATTATCAAAAGAAATGCTAGTGTTTGGAAGTCTTCTGTAGATATATGGAAAGATAATGAAAAAGGATATATAGAATTGGAAAAGGTCAATGGGTTATGATCTTGACAGGTGAAGGGCACACCTACCTCAATGAAATCACCTTTTAAGTGTGTAAATATAAAGTCAGAAAGACTCAAATATTTTCTAAAAATACAAATAACTTGGAAATATGGAGCTAAAAATAATGTCTTTGAAGCATAGTAGAACATTTTCATGGATATGGAAGATTACTGAAAATTTATATCTACTTTTTACTTATTTAGCTCCCTCAATAATCTTTGTACACATGATTCCTAAAGTACATGTGTTTTTCTCCACCATCCCATCAGAATGCTAGTATTCAATCATCAAATAACTCCTTCCAATTGCTTAAATGAAGTTATCTCTCTAGGTTTCTCTATTTCAAAGTTCCTACTCAGCGCTATTCTTTTTATCATAAATGTCTGAAAGTCTTTATTCCATTAAAGATCCTTTTTCCCTTCTGTAGAATTGTACTTTAAGTTTTGTAAGGTAAATTATTCTTGTTGCATGTTTGTCTCTTTTGTACTTTTCAAAATCCTGAAATTTTAAGACCTCACATTTATGATAGAGGCTACCAGGTCTTAATGTGATCCTGATAGCAGTTCCTTGGTACTTAAACTAGCTCTTTCTGGATGCTTGCAGAATTTTTTAAACCAGTTTAGGAACTTTGATTTTGACTGACATTCCTGGGAATTTTTGTTTTGGATTCCTTTCAGGAAGGGATCATTGGTTTCTTTATACCTGTACTTTGCTTAAGTGACAATTTTCAAATTGACTTCTATAGTATGTACCGATTTTTAAATTATGAAGTTTGAACTTACAACATTAAAGCAAATTATTATCATTGTATGCTGGCTGTAGATACCAAGATTTTTACACTGTAATTTAAAATCTCATATTAATACAGTTTTTAAAAGCCAAAAAAAATGTACTCACAATTACAGGTTCTGCTACCATACGCCTCAGAGTTCCTATGCGTATACTTCGACAATTCAGAATGACACTTTCAAAGTGACTTTGGAAATTTAAAGGTGTAGTATCAATTAAAGTTTCTGGAGAAGTAACTTTACGACGTTTTAGGGGTGTATTTGGTACAGAATTACCAAACTGGAAGAGAAAAATAATTTTTCACTTAGTTTTTTTTAATGGGCCCAAAAATGATCCAGCACACACACACACACACACGAATTAACATTCAGGAAAAATTCATTCTTTATAACATAAATAGGTTCATCCCATAATATCCTAACCAAAAGGAATTTATTAAGTGCTATCTATAGTGCATCACTGTGTTTGAGCCTCAGGATAATCTCAAAGTACAGTAAATCCTCAACATTCAAGTGTTCATCTTCAGTGACTTCAAGCATTCCTGACATTTTATTATTGAATAGCATTACTTTTACTTTTGTATTGGCAACGGTGTGCATTTGTAGCTATGTACAATTAGGGGAGGTGGGGGAGAATGCAAGCAAATTTGTGGAGCAGCTAGTAATTAAGAGGTTTATTTAATTCAAGGTTTATGTTGCAAGTATGCCCCACAAAGAATAATGTTAAGTCCTTTGCACTCTAAATCTAAGTATGCAAAGTTAATAACAGGGATTGGAGAAAATAAAGGTGTTATATAAACTTGATATTTCCACAAAAAGGAGAAAAATATCTACAAAAGTGTTCATGACTGTACCAGAAAGAGCAACCTTAGGGGAACCTTCTAAAGTATGTGATGAATGAATTGGGGGGGGGGGGGGAAATGGTAAAAAGTTGGTAGATAAATGAGATGGTGGTCACCCCCACCCTCTCAGCTCAGGTATATGCTTTTCATCAGGAACAGTTCAGACAAAAGGGAGATTAGAGATGGCAGATTGTTTCTTTCCCTTTTTTACCTTGGGTTCTTCTAAAGTCCCTCCCCATCCAGCTGTTGCCTTTCATGTCCCCTGCATTTTGTGAGTTATTTCATGGTTACTGCTTTAAGAAAAGTGCTTATTATCAGAAATAATGCTTTGTTAAAAAGAATTGAATGCAGAAAATTATATCTATACCAATCGGTTAAAGATTAGTTTTTGGTGGTTGCAGGAGGCCAACTCCTTATTTTTTTTAATGTTTAATGAATCAACTTTTTTTTTTTACTTCTGTGCAGTCTTCTAAGAACTTTACCCCTGTGAAAGTTGAGGATTGATCATGTTCTAGAAGGTAATATTATCCCTATCTTACAAATGAGGAAACTGAGGTTCAAGAGATATTCAATGTCTTACCCATGGTCACAAGACATGATATGAACTCAAGTCTACCTAATTGAAGTAAAAAGATATTAAACATTATTTGGGCTTGGGCTTGAAAATAAATAACTGAATTACACTTGAAATTATACAAAGTAGTATATGAAAATTAAAATGATTAAATCAGATTTTATACATATGCCATATGTATTAGAAACTAGTATGATTACTTAAATTAAAAAGGATAATTCCTTTAGAACTAGACACTAAAAATGAAAATATAGGTATGTAATCTAAGATTCAAAATATAGTGTGTGCTAAGTACTATATTAAGCCTGCAGAAGATATTTTAAGATAATACATGTTCCTTAACTTCAAGAAGCTTAATCTACTCTTCATATCCATTTGTGAAAATGGATAGGTGTGGGGTAACTAGGTAGCACAGTAGATATAAAACCAGGTCTGGAGTCTTGAAGAACTGGGTTCAAATTTAGTCTCAGACATATCCTAGCTATGTGACCCGAGTTACTTAATCCCAACTTCCTCAGAATCAGTACTTTTGTACTGACTCTAAGACAGAAAGGTGAGGGTCAAAAGAATAGGGAGGGGAGAAGGAAGGAAGGAAATGGATGGATGAAGCTTTAGGAATATAAGAATTAAAGGATACCTGATCTTTCATTCTTGCTTTTCTTGGTATTGTGACCACCAGATCTGATTCTGTTGCAGTGCTTCTCATTCTATGTTCTATTCCACAGCTATTCTCTTTTAGTGCAGCTTCTACTTTTCCTGTAGAGGGTGCTGGAGAAGATCGTGCTGAATCTGCTGGCCTAGGTGATATACTTTCTCTTCTACTACTATTCCCATTGTCAATGTCATCCTCGTCATCACTGGACAAAATTACTAAAAAAGAAATTGGTGCTTGAGATATTTTGATTTCAAATTTTATTTTAAAAACATAAACATGACTATGATAGCTGGGAAATACCCTGGACAATATCCACCAACCCTCTGAATGACTAAATAGTTAAATTTAGGAGCAACTAAAGCAGGGAGAGAGTAGTGCTATTTTCTTTTCTTTTCTTTTTCTTAAACCCTTACATTTTGTCTTACATTTAACTTTAAGACAGAAGAATGGCAAAGACTAGGCAATTAAGAGTTAAGTGACTTGCCCAGGGTCACACAGCTTAGAAATGTCCGAGGCCAGAATTGAACCCAGGTCCTCCTGACTCTAGACTTCTGTGACATTTTCTAAAAGAGGAAAAGGTGGAACTATGCACAAAGGGCTTAAAAGAATGCATACCCTTTGACTCAGCCATACCACTGCTGAGTTTGTACTCCAAAGAGATAATAAGGAAAAAGACTTGTACAAAAATATTTATAGTTGTGCCCTTTGTGGTGGCAAAAAATTGAAAAATGAGGGGTGTCCATCAATTGGGGGAATAGCTGAATAAATTATGATATTGTGCTGAAAGGAATAATGAATTGGAGGAATTCTATGTGAACTGGAATGACCTCCAGGAACTGATACAGAGCAAAAGGAACAGAACCAGGAGAACTCTGTACACAGAGACTGATACATATGGCACAATTGAATGACCCAGGACAATCCAGAGGAACTTATGAGAAAGAACACTATCCACATCCAGAGAAAGAACTGTGGAAATTGAAATGTAGAAGAAAAACATATGATCAATCACATAGCTTGATATGGATATGATTAGGGTTTGGAAATAAGTTTTGAACAATGATACATATATAACACAGTGGAACAGCTTGTTGGCTTGGGGGGAAGGGGGGAGGGAGAATCATGAATCATGTAACCACGGAAAAATATTCTAAATTTAAAAAGGGAAAAAATAAAGTACTTTACAACCTAAAAAAAATGCACATGTTGAAAATCTTCTGACTTTTATTGGGAGTGGAAAAGAAATCATCTTTTATCATTTGTCACATACAACTACTTCTTTGAATCACGACTCAAAATAAAATAGCCATTCAAATCTCAAAAAAAGAAAAGATAAAATCTATTTCTAACCTCCTCTCTCCAATTATAATACAAATGAAAATATAGACCAAATTATAAGCAATTATCACAGGAGAAATGTTATTGAGGAAAAAAACCCTATTTAGCTAAAGAGGAATACACAATAAAGGGATCTCCAAGTAATCCTGTACATAGTAAACTGTTGACAAATAGTACTAATTTATTTTGTGAAATACTCCTTACCATCTCCTTTGGAAAATAAAAAAAGTCTCACATTTGAATGATATTTTATGGGATAACTCTTTAAATCTGATTAAATCAGATGTTCTGTCTTCCACAGAGGAAAGAGACTCTCCTTGAAACTGAAACAGTCTACTTCAGGTCATGGGTATATAAATCCAATTTAACTTCATATTTATTTATTAAGCTCATGGGCTAAGCTCTAGAAATAAAATTTCTTTAAAAGCCCTGTTACTCAGAGACTTTAGGGGGGAAAGGGAGATATATGAGGCATATCCAGATAAAATGTGTAAGCTCACAGAGGAAAGGGATTATCTTCACTTTTGTATTTTTCATATCACTAAGACTTAGTAAACATTAAATAAATGTTTTATTATTTCATTCATAAAGCTGCATTTTAAAACCCTATACAATTTAAACCCAACCTACCTTTCCAGGCTCTTTGGACATTATTTCCTGCCTCCCATCATGTGATGTAGTGAAACTAGCTTTCCTTATGTTCCTGATAGAGGGATACCTGACCATCCATCCCAATATTTTTACATGGGCCACCCTCATGCCTAGGATATATTGCCTCCTTACCTTTGGCTCAGTTTCCTTCCTACTTTATAGATGCAGCTCAAACACCATCTCTGCCATGAAATCTTTCCTGCCTCCCCAGTTGTTAATGCCTTTCCCTTTCTAAAACACCTTGTATTTAATTGATTTGAATGTATTTGTATATTATTTGTTTACTTGGGCTATAGATTTATATAAATGTTGTTTCCATACAACACTATAAGCTATTTTATTCTTTGTACTCATATCCCCTAGCAATTAGTAGTTGCTTAATAATGTTTTTTTGTTTTCAATTTTTAGACAACAACAATGTGGGAATTTGTTTTAAGTATGTGTGTTAAAATGTATGTCTACCTTTTTAAATTTTTTAATGAGGTATGGGAATAGAAAGAGGTAGGAAAGAAAGAAAAAATCTTAATTCAGATAATTTTTTGAAAAGAAGGATATATATAAGAAATGGCGTTAAGGCTGAAGTTTTTTAAGGAATTGGAAAATTTAAGAGATGATTTTAAATTTAAGAGATGGGGAAGAAATAGATTTTAGGAAAGGGACATGGCTAATACAAGTTACAGTGACAGAAAGCATGTCAAATTCAAGGTAAAGTTTGGCAGGAGCAAAAACTACATAAAGAGAAATAAGCATAGGAAGAAAGGCTGAAGTCAGATTGTGGAGAGCTTTAATACCAGGTAAATGAATGAAACATTTATTAAATATTAAATCTTAAAGTAATAAGGATGCAAATATAGAAGTGAAGATAGTGCCTGACCCTTCAAAGTGCTTATAAGACAAGATAAGTAGGGGTCAGATGGTCATGGAGGGATATATTGATTTAGAAAATTACAGAGATGGCTGACCCACCCTTTCTAGGAACAATGATTTGATCACAACTCTAGACTTAGAGAAGGGGTAGAAGACCTTGCTGGGTAGAAGAATGCCATGCTGGCTGAAGGGTTATATTTTACCCTAGAGGCAACACAAAGCCTTTGGATATTTTTAAGAAGGGAAAGAAAAGGTTAGGAATATTAATTTGACAGTTGTGAGGATATATTGGAGAGGTTAGATAAGAAAAAGAATAGATACTACTGTAATAGACTAAGCTAAAAGTATATAATAATACTTGAATTAGTATGGCTATGAGCAGAAAGATACATATGGGAGAAGATGTAGCAAAGTAAGAAACAATTACACTTGCAACTTGTGTGCCTGTGTGCCTGAATGATAGAATGATGGTAGTACTCTCAACAGAAAGAAGCTAGGACAGGCAGTTTGGGAAGTGAGAATGAGAGAAGACTATCAAGTTACATTTCTGACATGCAGGATTTAAGATGCGAACAGGACATCCAGAGAAAGATAGATGTCCAGAGGCCAGTCCAGAACTGACAACACAGAAAAGAAATTAATGCCTGATTCTATGGATATTTTGAGTACTTGTATAGAGAAGATAACTAAATCCATGCAAACTAAAGATCTTTGAGAGAAATCATAGAATGAGTTGAGATTCTAGGACTGACCAAGTGCAGGTTACTTATCCTTCATAGACAGCAATACAGACAAGGATCCAACTTCAGAGACTGAGAATGACCACTCAGAGAACAATGCAACAAGTGCTAAAATAGAAATTACCTATGAAAAGAGAATTGTTAACACTGACAAAAACCTACAAAAAGGTCAAGGATGAAGAAAAAAAAATTACCAGATTTAGCTATTTGTCAAGAAATAAAAATCACCACTGGTGATACAGTCAAATGGTGGGTTTAGAAGTAACATACAAAGGACTGAAATATGAGTGGGAGAAAAAAGGAAATTAATTCTTTCTAGGAGACTGATGGCAAAAGGAAAATATCTTGAGATGTCAGGTTGTCAAGTTTGTTCTTAGGAGAGGAGAGAGACCTGGGAATATAGGCATAAGGAAGGAGCTGGTAGAAAAGGATTGAAGAGTGAAGTAACATGTCTGGAAAAGATGAGAAGCAAGGACATCTATAAAGCGGTTAGCCTAGGCAAAGAGGCCCATCTCTGCCAAAAATTAAGAGGAAAAGAACAAAAAATAGAGGATGGTAGAGGATGTTTTAGAAAGGGAAGAGAGCTCAAGCTAATTAATCAACAAATATTTAAAGTATCTCTTATATTGAGGTTCTTGGGATATAAAAACTGTCCTTAAGAAAGTTAACATTATGCTGTCTGGTACATGTTCCAAGACCAATAGTTAGAGTCAAAATACAGATCCAATTTTGGAGATGGAGAGTGGTCCTTAGAAGGAGGGAGAAGGGATGGGGAATAGATAGGAAAACAACAGGGAAATAATAAAGGTTTCTTAAAGGAGGTAGCACTTGATGATAGGAGCTAGGGATTCTAAGACAAGAAGTAAGGAGGAAAAATACTCCAGGAATGGGGGAAGGCATGTACAAAGAAAGGCACAGAAATGAGAGATGAAATACTGTGCAAAAAACAAGTAGGCTGTTAAGTTTGGAGTGGATAGGCTGGATCAAGACTATAAAGTGATTTAAATGCCAAACAAAGGAATTTGTGTGTTTCGTTGTACTTATGATATTAATAATTAATGTCCAAATACTCCAAGTATTATAATTTTATAAAGTTATTTAGAATAACAAGCAAAAGGAAAAACAGCAAACCTCAGTAAAGAAAAAGCCACTTCCCTGACTGCACATGGGAGAGTAGAGAGTGAGAGGTAGGAGATACAGAACTATATAAACAATAACATGAAGATGCACCTAAACAAAAAGGGGAAAGGAATTTTGGGACAAGGAAAGAATTCTGGGAGATAAAGTCCAAGGTACTAAATTCTCTAACTATAGATACTGCAGTGAGGAGTCACAAAAGTTTCTTGAGTAGGCCAGTAGCACAGTAAGATCTGTACCTCAGGAATATCAATATAGAGCTATATGAAGAAGAGGGAAACAAGCCCTAGGAAGAGAGGTCAAGTATGTGACTATTGAAATAGTGCAGTGGAGCTGATAAAAAGTTTAGACTGGGACAACTGTAGTATGAATAGAAATAAGGGGAACACATTTTGATGTGACATAACTGAAAAAATTTGGCAAACGGAACAGAAATGAGATAAGATCAAAGGATGACTGAGTTTTGAAATCCAAATGACTGGAAGAAAAATTACACAGAAGTTAGGAAGAAAAGGAATTTAAGAAAAAAGAGTTCTCTTTTGGATAGGTAGATTTTGAGGTATGTTTGAGATACTCAGATGAAGATGTCTGGCAGGTACTGGAGACATCAGACTGGAGCTTGGGAAAAGAGGTGAAGGTTGGATATATAGATTTTTGAGCTGTACCATCAAGGTGAAGAATCATTAAGACTAGTGAATAGGTGAGAAATTACCATGTAGAGTGTCCAGAATGCACACAAGCATCTAACAAAGATAATGAAAGGAAGCCTGTAAGGAGGTAAAGAATGAGATCTAAGGCCATTACATTTGGCAATAAAGAGATTATTGGGACTTTAGAGAGAATAATCTCAATGGAGTAGTGGCACAAAAAGCAAAATGAAAAAAGAGATATATATATTTTTCTCTCATCTTCCTCAGTAAAATAGGAGACAAGGTTATCTGGAGTTTAAGGAGACTAGAGGTTGGAAACAAGTGCTCAAGTATGATATGGTTAATCAGAGGGAAAAAAAGGAAGTCTAATCATTTGATTTGGGGGCTAAGGAAGGGGGGAGGAGACTCTCTACAGCAGCAGAATCAACAAAAGATGAGGTGAAACTTTTCTAGCCCAAGACAATATAGAAGGTGGAGAGAGCAATCAAGCAGTTGGAATCCAGACAAACCAACATTGAGGGGAACAGTGTTCAGACAACTAGAGAGGGGGGGTGGCAGCAGAGAGAATGAAATCTTAATTCAATTTAGCAAAGGCAGAGTTGGACCAAAATAGCTACAAGCTAACCCACAGCATATCCACCCATATATACCCATCCTTCACAGAGGATCTAAGCTACCCGTACTGTGTACTAGATAGGTCCTAATTATAAGAGGCCAGTGCTCTCAAGAAAAGAGCTAATCATAAGTCCAGGGGGCTAATGATGAAACAAGCTTCCTATCTCATGATAAAGAGAATTCTGAGCACAGAATGTGATCTAAGTATCCCTCTATAAGACACAGCCAATATGAACATTTATCTGAATTGATTGTACATGTTTGTAATGGTGTTTATTTTTATTAAGTTGGGGGTGGGAGATGGGTGGGATTAAAAGGTAGGTTGTGACTGACAGCAAAATGAAATATAGGGGCAGCTGGGTAGCTCAGTGGATTGAGAGTCAGGCCTAGAGACGGGAGGTCCTAGGTTCAAATCCTGCCTCAGACACTTCCCAGCTGTGTGACCCTGGGCAAGTCACTTGACCCCCATTGCCCACCCTTACCACTCTTCCACCAAGGAACCAATACACAGAAGTTAAGGGTTAAAAAAAAAAAATGAAATATAATTTTAAAAATATGTGAAAGGGACTTTCAGAAAAGTTTGTGAATCATTACTACCTTTATGTAAAACAACTATGATTTTTAAAAATAATGACAAAAATGGCTATACATTTTCACCTAGAGATTTAATTCTGGGAATAGAGTCCAAGAGATTTAATAACAAAAAGAAAAGCTGCATATAAAAAATATTCCTAATAATATTTTTATGGTAGCAAAGAATTAGAAACAAAGTAGATACCTACCAACTACAGAATGTCTGAACAAATTATGGTATATGACTGTAATAGAATGTTACTGTTTTAAGAAAAACTAAGATGAACATGGAGCAACATGGGCAGATGCATATGAATTAATTCTGAGTAAAATAAGCAAAACAGTGAAAACAAAGTAAACAGAACACAATAAAGAAAGTGAAACAGAGCTAAGAAATTACAAAAATCAAGCTTCCTCCTAAAGAAGAGATATGAGAAGAAAGTGTCTGTTAATGTATGCAGGGAGGAATACTGCATTGTATTGTCAGACATTTTCAATATATTTATTCTGCTAAATTAATATTTCTTTCTCTTATATTCTTTGTTTATAAGGGAGATTGATCTCTGGATAGGAGAAAGGGAAAATACTGGTAAAATATGATTTAAAAAATAAAATATATTAGAATGGTTTATTAAGAAAAACAGCTAACTTTCCAATTAAACAAGCAGCCTTTTATCACTTGCCATATCCTCCTTTACATAAATTGAAAAAGGACAAAAGTCCTCAAAAAACCAAACCATTTTAAGATGTCAGGGAATATCCTAAGAAGTGATTGTTTATTTAAGAATAGGGTTTCAAAATAAGAAGATAATACAAAATAAAAACATACTTACTTGGATCATTTAGATCAGATGGTTTTGTATTCCGTTTTCTTAAGTTTGTAATTTGGGGTATTTTTGCACCAGGTAAAATGATTTTTCCGTTTGACTGTAGAAAATTCTGTCCAACATAATCATGACTCACAATAATATCAACTGGAACCTTTCCCAAAGTATTGCCATAAAATTTTTTGGCATTTAGTCCAGTGTTTTGAGACTTTTGTCCTCCTGAATTATGATGAATGGATGTTCGTGATAAAGGTACTGCTGCTTCATTTAATGCTTGCCTACAATTTCTTTGTAAATCCTTAGAAAAAGTAACCCCGCAGTTTTGGCATTTGGTCTGATTTTTTCTTTCTTTCCCGCACTGTGGACAATATTCAGTTTGTGCAGAAACCTAAAATTCCCAATGAAACAGGGGGGGAAAAAAAAGATGTCTCCATCAACAGCAAAACCCTGAAAACATCTCAAAAATAATGCCCCATTTACTTTTACTATCAGTATACCAACTAAGAATCTAGTAAATAAGAAAAAAAGAAAAAGGAGAGAGTCATAATGCTAAAGATTATCTATTGGGGGTTGAAAGTCACTGTTGGTGTAGTTAAGTAAATGGAGAGAAAGGTCAGAGTCAGGAAGACCAAGCTGTTCAAAGTCTCACCTCTGATAAATATTGGTTGCATGACTCTAGGCATGTACCCTTAACCTTTCAGTGCCTTATGGCACAGCAGGCGCTGAGATGCATTAGAAGTTATTCAACTTGACATCCCTATCTCAATGAAATTAAAAATCTAGTTAAGTGAGAAAAAACTGGGATAGGTTGGAGGTTGTTCCATAATGCTTATTGGTTGAAACTTCTTGAATGTCCCTTATAACAAACAGCCTGATAAAAGTTGCTTTGCTCTCTTCAGAATAATGTTTTGAAATGCACAAAATACATACCAACACAAAGGAAATCAATTATACCATAATACAATGATCAAAATACATTAAAAAAAAAAAAGAAAGAAAAGGTCGGAGACTACCTGAAATATAACTATGGACTCCTTGGGTTCTAAAGACCAAAATTAAGAATGACTTATCTAGTGCAAAAGAAGGAGAGGCCCACAAAATCTCTCTATGGGATTAAAATCCATAGAAATTGCTAGGGTATCTCTTCTCAGCATAAAGGTACAAAAAGCAAGCCAATATTTTTCCATTTAAACAAATACAACAAATTCACTGTAATTATCCTTAGCAAAGAAGTTACCATTTGGTACATATAGATTTAATCAAGACAAGCTAGATGGACTACCCCAATCTTATCTCTAAGGGAAAATAATTTGTTATGAAATATGATGAAAAAACTCTGAGGAGACCATGATTCTAGACAGGAGAGGAAACTCAGAGCTATTGTATCATGTTGGGCAAAAATGTCATTTACCATAAGAATATGGTAACTGAGTGGCAGCGAAAAGTTCCTAAACCATAAGGTTTTTTTTTGTTTGTTTTGTTTTTTAAACCCTTGTACTTTGGTGTATTGTCTCATAGGTGGAAGAGTGGTAAGGGTGGGCAATGGAGGTCAAGTGACTTGCCCAGGGTCACACAGCTGGGAAGTGGCTGAGGCTGGGTTTGAACCTAGGACCTCCTGTCTCTAGGCCTGACTCTCACTCCACTGAGCTACCCAGCTGCCCACCATAAGGTTTTAAAAGATCTTCAATAAACAAGCTAGTAAATAGCTAGATAGTTGTTTTTGAGAGAATATATTTCCTAGGAATCCAAATATAAAGCTAACTTTTATATATAGTGAATACTCCCAATATTAAAATAAAAATTTCTTGGAATAGTGTAGCTAGCATACCACTTTTGGAGCTGGACTTAACTGTTTTCTCTTTTTACAAACCAGAAAGAAATTAAATATGTCGTATAAGATGATAAATAACATTAATAGTGCAGTCTCACAATTTGGTATACCTAACACTGTTTTTATCCATTCAAAGATGGAAAAATATAAGGCAATCAGGATATTATGCCAGCAGACAGTTTAGGACATAACTTTTGGAAAAGTAATGTGGATCTCTTCAAGTTTAGCAGGGCGGGGGGGAGCAGGGAGGCAAGCTGGGTAGCTCAGTGGACTGAGAGCCAGGCCTAGAGATGGGAGGTCCTAGGTTCAAATCTGACCTCAGATACTTCCCAGCTGTGTGACCCTGGGCAAGTCACTTGACCTCCATTGCCTACCCTCCTTTACCACTCTTCTGCCTTGAAGCCAATACACAGTATTGACTCCAAGAGGGAAGGTAAGGATTTAAAAAAAAAAAAATGTATTTTTCAATTGACAAGCATTAAAATGGAATCAAAGGACACAGATTACCAAAAATAAATTTTGTGCCTTGACTGCATTAAACACTTTGTAGATCAGTTATCGGAATCATTTTTATTTTTCAGTGCTAAAATATAATAAACATGTACTATTTTCTATTAAACACCAATGGTGTGCTATCTAATTATTAAATAGCATTAATTCCAGAAATAATTAGACTTTCTTAATTCAAACAATACTTCAAATCACATGGGAAATTATGAGTTAAGTTAATGTGATTCAACAATAATCTTTATTCAAAGGGTATATAGAGGATGGTACCTCAGAAGAAATGTATAGGTAGTAACTGACATAGGGGGCTTATTTTAATTGGGAGGAGCCAGGCTTATGAGTTTATCAATGTGGAGGTCTCCTACAATGTGTACAAATTCCTTTCTAGATAAGCTTTAGAGAATTAATTATGGGGAACTGAAAGGTTAAGCTGACTTACCATGATTACATAGAATGTGTCAGAGGAAGGACTTTTAACATAACACTAGTTAGAATTCTCTCTTAAGAGCTTATCCATTTGTAAGAATCTAAATGGGATTTGTTTCAAATATGCCAACATAAAACATAGACCCAAATTAAATGCTAAAAGAAGTTTCAATAATAAGTACTTAAATTTTCTAACCCACCTCTAAGTGGGTTAAACTTTTTTTTGAAGCAGGAGACAGCTGGAAGTCAGACTGATATGAATTGCAGTGACGTTTTGGTTGTACCTTCCTCTTGATTTCAGACTCTGACTCTGATTCAGACTCTTCTGTTTTCTCTATTATGCTTTCTAAAGGAAGATAAGAACAGAAATTCTTTTTTACACTTTATCAGATATGAATTCAGAGAATAAAAATATTAATTATTTTAAAATGTCTCTCAAGTTAAATATTATTAGATTAGTGTCTGTTAGAAGATGACATCTCAAGTTATTAAAGTGCAGAACGGCTGGCCTTCATTTCGTTTCACATATTTACATTATGTTATCCTCATTCTCTCATCAGGTTTTCCTCATTTAGTCAATATCATGAGGATTCTACTACTCTCTTCTGCTCCTCTAATGTTGAAGGGCATAGTAAAGTACCATTTTGCACTCCAGCCTCCACCTTCAACTTGGGACTTATTTCTCCCCTGGGGCTCTAGGCTTTTAATTTTTGAGCATTCACCCATGGCTTCTCTGCTGTGACCAAACATGTGCCCCATTTATCCTTTCCAATTTGAGTGCTAAACTACCACTGAAGGCTTGGCATTTCTCAAAAGGATGTGTGTCAATCATTTGCTCTATGATTATAGCTTGCCATCTCTCTCTCTAATGTCCTTATCCAAAATGCTTCTCTCTGAACACCATTTTCCCATATGCATTGTGATCTCTTTTAGGCACTATATGGAGTATATTATCCTATTCTACATCTCTTCAGTGAGTTCTTAGGAATATCATTGTACACTGAATCTGTGATTTTTAGAACTTGAATTGAATTATATTTAATATTCCTTTAGAGGTTTCCGTATAAAAGACATGAAAAAAAACAAACGTTGTACCCAAGAATTAAAATAGCAACTTTCTTGAAACTATAACGAATGACTTATTCCCAAGGGATTCTATTCTATGTTAATATCTTTAAAAAGAGGAAAGTTGGAAATGATTGTTTGGTAAGTAGAAAGGGAAGAGTTGGGGGGAAAAAGTCTGTTGTAACATCAAAGTTTTAAAATCACCATGAGAGTGGGTGGGTGGGAATCTAATTTAAAACTACTCCCCCAAAAATGGACTATCATGAGACCCTTTTTCTTTACTTTTCAGTAAATACTTTCTTAAAGTCAAAATATGAGGCCTCATCATGGTACAGATTCTACCTAGATTTCCAAGTTTATACACCATCAGAGCAAAAGCTCTAATAGTTCTCAGGAATAATTGAAGTTTAGAGTTATATTATTACCAGGAAGCAGATAACTTTAGCAATAGCAACTGATGAGGGCAACTAGGTAGCTCAGTGGATTGAGAGCCAGACCTAGAGACTGGAGGTCCCAGGTTCTAATCTGGCCTAAGATACTTCCTTGCTGTGTGACCCTGAGCAAGTCACTTCACCCCATTGCCTAGCTCTTACCACACTTCTGCCTTGGAATCAATTCATCAGTATTGATTCTAAGGTGGAAGATAAGGGCTTAAAAAAAGAAAAGAAACAGCAACTTATGAAAACATTATTAAAGTAGAAAGGCACTATAATCTTCATCAATGAAGGGAGATATACATTATGATGGATCATTTTAGATATTGTACTACTTGTAAATACTAACAATAATAATCATTTATATACTACCTATTATATGTCAGGCCTTGTGCTAAGCACTTGACAAATATCATCTCATTTGATACTTAACAGTTTTGAGGGAACTATGACAAATAGGTTAAGTAATTTGCCTAAAGGCACACAACTAGTGTCTGAGGCCACATCTGAACTAACTCTTAGGCAGAGCATTTAGTGCACTGTATCATATACCTGCCACCAGATTAAAGTTTTAAAAAAATGAAGTATAGCAACACAACTCTAAAACATTCACTAGCATTTGATTTCCCACATATGATTAAGCAACTGGTATAGCAGGTATCATCTTATATTGTGATTCCTTATTTACAAATATATTTTAAAATAAAAATACCTAAATATTAAAATCTCACTAAAAAAACTTTCTCAAAGGTTTGCTTCTTTTAGGGAAATAAATGCTTGTGCAAGGCAGCTAGTTAGCTTGATGGATAGAAAGCCAGACCTAGAAATGGAAGGTCCTGGGTTCAAATCTAATCCTAAACACTTCCTATCTATGTGACCCGTGGGCAAGCAACTAAACCCCAACTGGCGAGCTCTAACCACTCTTTTGCCTTAGAACTGATACTTATTATCGATTCTATGATGGAAAGTAAAGAGTTTTTTAAATCTCCTGCTAACATCTTCCATGTCTAGCTGCACAAAAGATGGATGACATACTATTTTAGTTTCTAGAAAGAAAGGGTGGGGTGGGGTGGGGAAGCCAACTACTTACCTATACTTTGGGGCCGTGGTAACCTAACGTGGTCAATTTCTATTTTCGGAACGTGAGGGGGGTATTCTTTCCTGGAAAAGAACAGATTACATTTTTCTTTTAGGCAGTAATTCCCCACCCTCCCGCCCACAAAAGGAGAGAAGAGAGGGGAGGAGAGGGGAGGAGAGGGGAGGAGAGGGGAGGAGAGGAGAGGGCAGGGCAGGACAGGACAGGACAGGACAGGACAGGACAGGACAGGACAGGACAGTAGAGAAGAAAGGAAGATAAATTAAGTGTATTTTTTAAGAGAAAATAAACATTCCTTCTTTGCCAAATGAGGAGATTAACATAAATGAAGCAGAGGCTTGTTTTTTTTAAATAAAACTTCAGAAATGCAAGTAATTTTTTCCCAAGTGGCTACATTGCAAAATTTCCCCCATTATCTTACTAATTATTGGAGAGCATATAGGGATTTGGCTTAAATGTTTTCAGATTATTTATAGAAATGAAATCATTGTTATTAGAAAGTATAGGACAAACCTTTAGCGTCTATTTTATACTTAAGGAATAAATTAATGAGACCATCAAGCCCAAAAGACACATAAAATCTGACAATAAAATTATTAAACTGTGGGATAAAGTATGACAACTAATTGAAAGGCAACTATGTATAATGGGCTTAAGTTTTATGTGCCACCTGAGCTGTTTGTGTATAGCATGTAAGAATAATCTATAGACATGGGTTAAATTAGAATAGAACTTAGAGGTGGAAAAAAAAGAGATTCCAAGTGTTGAAAAACATTTTAAATTCCTATTTACATTTTAAGAAGTCTGTTCAGATGTGACTATTCATTTAACTACTAAGAAAAATGTAAGAATTTTCTTCTCATTTCATATTCCTACATTAATGGATTACATTCCTACTTTACTGGCTTAATACTATGGCATGCATAGGGGGAAAAAGTTTCAAAGTCCTAGAGTCAAGAATAGAGATACATTTTACATTACTGTGATTCCAACCTATTTTACTGCCATACTATCAAGTGCAGCCCTCTCCCTTGCCTGAAATAGACTTTTAAGATGTTTTTTTCTGTAAACTCTATAGGCATCAGTAAATGCTTACTAAGCCTATTCTTGAAGATGTGGTACTTATTCATCCTCTCCAATACAGTTCAGCTTTTTTTTTCCCCAGCCCTTATATTCATGCTTCTCCCTTTAAAGCAGTGATTCCCAAAGTGGGTGCCACTGCCCCCTGGTGGGTGCTACAGTGACCCAGGGGAGCGGTGACGGCCATAGGTGCATTTGGGGGCAGTGAATAACTGTAAGAGGGCAGTGATAGTATGTGACAGGGGGTGCTAAGTAATATTTTTTTCTGGAAAGGGGGCGGTAGGCCAAAAAAGTTTGGGAACCACTGCCTTAAGAGGGTGAGCAGAACACCCTTTGTAAAACAAGTCTGGGCAGCTGACTTTAATGAAATCTCTTTGTTTTTTTTTGCAGAAAAAGCTATTTATTTAAGCATGATCAAAATTTCCAGGGAAAATAAAAGTTAAGACAAAATGGGACCTGGGTGTTAGGTGCAGAAAAATGATGGTTAAAAGAAAATTAAAAGAAAATTCAGGGCTTTGGAATACATTTAAGATGAATTTTGAACAACATGAAAATTTTATTTATATTTTTATGCTATAAATTGAATTTTATGATAAGCAGCATTACCATGGTGCCAGTTTAAAAATATACCAGATAGAACACAAAGGGAATCTAACATGACTGTAATAAAATCTACATACAGCAGCTCAATAATCTTTAATGAACATATATTTATAAAAATAATTATTTTAATTCTTTAAAAAGTATAGGCGCAATGCCATTCTTTATCAAAACTAGATGGAGGGGCAGCTGGGTAGCTCAGTGGATTGAGAGCCAGGCCTAGAGACGGGAGGTCCTGGGTTCAAACCCAGCCTCAGCCACTTCCCAGCTGTGTGACCCTGGGCAAGTCACTTGACCCCCATTGCCTACCCTTACCAATCTTGCACCTATAAGTCAATACACAGAAGTTAAGGGTTTAAAATTAAAAAAAAAAAAAAAAAAAAAAAAAAAAAAAAAACTAGATGGAACTATTAACAAAGACTTGGTTTACTTTCTTGTCTATTTAAAAAAAGTAATAAAACAGAATTTTTCCTTGTTATTTTAAAGGAAAGAAATACAGCGGGGAAAAAAACCCAAGTTTTAATTGTAAGTTAAAAATAAGTTCAGGATATGTAAGTTAGGGATGAGGGGATGTGTCAACTTTCAGGTTATCAAGTAATTTCTTCATTTTCTATTTCCTAATATATTAAAGCTATGAAATAGTAAATGTTTTGAATAAATACAGTAGAAAATATCAAAAAAGATCGTTTCCTTTTTTCCATGAGTTACTAAAAATAACCACCTGCTATTTATTAAGTATACAATGCAATAGCAATACTGAAAACCTTCCTATATCCCCAAGTTTCCCTTCTTCCTTACAATTGATTGATGCAATTCAATACATATTTAGGGGCTACTATGTGCCAGGTACTGTTGTAAAGGCTATCAAATATGGTTAAAAGGGTCAAAGTAATTATTTTTAAATGTGTTTTTTTAAGGTGAATCAGTCTTCCTATCTCCAATGATTTCCTTTTTTTTATTACCACTGTTATAGCCAATATCTGAAATTATCTTTCATCATCAAAATAATCCTTTTAATTGCTTGCTTTTTTTTTAATTTAAGTTGTTAAAACACTCATAAAAAAGATTATATTTTTACAACGAATTCACTGGGCCTAATCACCAAAAACTGAGTTATAAAAGGAGACAAGAGCAAATGTTCAAACATTTAAAGCCATTAAAAAATGATAGGTTAATATTTTTTAAATGGTAAAATGTTGATCCCACTCTCCTCATTCCATAACTCCATTACTGTTATTAAATCTAAAAGCAGGCTGCTCACTCTACCAATACAAAAAAGAAACAATTATTTTTTTAAAAAAATCTAACTATTAGTGAAGCATATAAAGTTGACACTTTTTCAGGAATATGAAAGATGTTAGTAAAAAAACAGAATTAAAATCACAAGACCAGGTGCTGGTTCTTGGCCTGTCAATAAATAATATACTCTTTTCAGTATCATTATCCCTTTAAAAACTTCTAAAATTTGGGGACAGCTACCTAGCTGGCTCAGTGGATTGAGAACCAGGCCTAGAGTTGGGAGGTCCTGGGTTCAAATTTGTATCCAGATACTTCCTAGTTGTGTGTCCCTGGGTAAGTTACTTAACCTCCATTGCCAACTCCTAACCATTCTTCTGCCTTAAGAGGGAGAGGTAGGAGAAAGGGAAGGGGGAGGAAGAAAGAAAGGAAAGAAGGAAGATCTAAAATTCTATGGTTTAAAAAACATCTAAACATTTAGTTTTGGAAGAATAGTTGAATTATCAATCTTCTCCCACTGGTTCCTCCCTTGTGGTTATTAGAAAGATCATTAGATTTGAAAACCTCCCCCCACCCTTTTTGTTAGGTAGTAAGATTTTGGTCCAAATCATAGCTCTACTGCTTATCCATATGAACTTCATCAAGTCACTTAACCTCTCTGTAAAATAAAGTGTATGAGTTGAGAGATCTCCAGAGTTGTATAGAACTCTTATGATCTCCTCCAGTCTTTATAAAAACAACCCTAACTACATCCTACTATACCTTGAAGTTATGGTCCTGAATTTCCTTCTTTCCTTTCTCAGTCCAACTCTTACCCACATAAATAGGAAAGTTGCCCCATGCCCCTTGTGTCCATTTTCTCCCTTCTCACTCTTCAATCCTTGGTAATCTAATTTGCCTACTAACAACCTTATCAATGTACTGAAATTGCTCTTTACAAAGTTACCAATGATGTCCCAATTGATAAATCTGAAGATCTTTCTTATCCTTTTCAACCTCTTAGGGGCAACTAACATAACTGACCATTATCCTTTTGGATAGTCTTTCCTTTAAGGGGCTTTGTGACACTGCTATCTCTTGGTTCTCCAATCAGTTTTATTGTTCCTTCTCAGTCTTTTTTGGGGAAGTTATACTGCGTAGGAATGAATGTATCCCAAAGACTCTATCACGGTCATTTTTCTTACCATAGTCTCTTTCACTTGGTGAGCTCACTGGTTACCACGGGTGCAATTATTATCTTTATGAAAATGATTCCTACACATCAACATATCTAGTCTTCATCTTGCTCCTGAGTTTCAGTTTCACACCACCAACTGCCTATTGGACATTTTGAACTGGATATGCCAAGAGACCTCAAATTTACCATGTTCAAAACAGTGCTCATCTTTTCACAAAACCTCAAATTCTTTTCTGACCTTCCCTATTTCCAACAAGCTCAAAACAATCCTTCCCAAGTTCTCAATCATAGCAACATCCTTTCCTCACTCTAGCTTATCACACATAATTAATCTGTTGTCAGGTCTTGTGAATTCTACCTCCACCATATCTCTCACATTTGTTCCTTTCTCTTATACGAACTAGGGGACAGCTGGGTAGCTCAGTGGATTGAGAGTCAGGCCTAGAGACAGAAGGTCCTAGGTTCAAATCCGGCCTCAGACACTTCCCAGCTGTGTGACCCTGGGCAAGTCACTTGACCTCCATTGCCCACCCTTACCACTCTTCCACCTACGAGCCAATACACAGAAGTTAAGGGTTAAAAAAAAAAAAAAAAAAAAAAAAAAAAAAAAAAAAAAAAAAAAAAAGATTAGAGTCTCTTATACAAACAGCTACAACCCAAGTTCAGGTGCTCATCACCTCTTGAAAAGGCTACTGTAATGGTATCCTAATTTTTTTCTCCTAACTTAAACTCACTCCATTTTAATTCATTCTCCACATAGCTGTCAAAGTGATTTCCCCCCAAAGTTTGGCATTTAGAGAGAATAACGTGTCCCCAAGCTACATTTCTGTCCTTCATATACTATTTTCCAGATGAATACACTTATTTTTCCTCATATACAGTAATAACACTCCATCTTCCAGTTTCTGTGCCTTTACATTTGCTGGTCTTCTTGCCTAAAATGCACCCTGCCTCCTCATCTTTATATTTAAGAATCTCTTGCTGCCTTAGAAATTTCAAACAAGTGACTCCTTTCTACATGAAACCTATTCTCCATCCCCCACTCCCCACATGAAGCCTATTCTGATCTCCTTTCCCCCTGATCCCCAACCTAGCTTTTAAAGCATGAAGATGGGTGCTTTTTACCTTCCCTAGGACTTTGTTTTTATTTTGTATATATATATATGAGTAAATATGTGTTGTCTGTCTGAATAGAATGTAAACTCTCTGATGGTAAGGATTGATTTATTTTTGTCTTTTGTATCACTAGTCCTAACATATGCCTAATAAATGCTTATTGAGCCCTGAAAAATATAAGATAGAGTGAAACTTCATTTCAAAGTGAACAGGTAACATAAAGACTAGAAAAAAAAAACATATCCAAGAGCTACTTCTTTTGATTTTTTTTATTTAGCACATAAAATTTTTTTTCAATAATTAGGTTTCTCATATATATATGTATATATGAGTCATGTCTTACGATCATTGTTGGAACACGTAGATGTATGTCTTATATTTATAAAAAGACAAAACCTAAGGTTTTTTCCTAGTTTCTGGCATAAATACTGATATCCTATACTAAATTTTATCAATGGCCACAACTAACTAAGGTTTTCTGACAGCCACAAAAAAAGCCATCAGAGAGTATGAGGATTCATAGCCCAAATGAAAAGCATTGCAAACTGAAAGAATTTAAATATACCATTGTTCTGTGTTAGCATTCATCAATATGGTGTAAATTTGTACTATTAGGTTGAAGGCAGTTCTGTTAAAGACAACCTTATATAAGAACAAAAGAGGCATTTGCCCTTCCTACCAGATTTTTGTCTGAAAGTGATCACATTAATTTTGGTCAACAATGACAGCATAAACATGAAAGACAAATTAACATCAACGTAGTGGTAAATTCTCCTATATGAATATATTAATCTTCTTTTCTTTATTAAGGATATGCAGCTTATTTGAATTCTTGCATCTTTTGGTGGCAATACAGTAAAATTTCAATTTCCTGGAAGCCTCAGTTCTCAAAAAATGAAGGGGAAAAAAACGTAAAGGTCAGAAAACCCGTTTGACTCCTGACTCCACTACTACCTTTGTGATACTAAGCAAGTCAATGTCTTCATCTCTATAAAGGAAGGATTGGATTAGATAAGCTCTAAGATACCTTTCAGTTTTTAAGTCTAGATCATAGAAATTTAGTTTGGAAAGTAGAATCTAAATATCCAGCCCTGACCTCCCCAAGTTCTATTTCTACATCATCTGTTGGATATATTCACTTGAGCATTCCATAGGCATCATAGACTCAACATATCCAGTACAAGATTCAATATTTTCTTCTCCTAAATCCAGGGGTCAGCAATGTATGGCTCTCGAGCCATATCTGGCTCTTTTGAGGGCCAGATATGGCTCTTTCTGCAGGAGCCATAAAGTCAATTTTTTTCAGGCGCTGTTACAGGAGCACGCACTGTGAGCACTGTACGGCTCTCACGAAATTACATTTTAAAAAATGTGGCGTTTATGGCTCTCATGGCCAAAAAGGTTGCCGACCCCTGCCTAAATCCATGGTTGCATCTTTTAGAACCATCTTCAATTCTTCCCTCCTCTTTGCTTTAATTAGTTGCTAGGTCTTACTGAGTCTACCTACATAATACTTGCTAATATCTATCATGTTTCTGGCCTTCATCACCAACTCATTTAAAATTGCCAAAGCATCTTCCTATTTTAAGAGTGGTCTTTGTCTCATCTCTCCTCTCCAAGTGAAACTCCATACAGTTGCCAAAATAATCTTAAAGATTATCTTCTCAACATTAATGTGACTATCCTGTGATTTTATTGAAAAATTTCTAACTAACAATTAACTAAGCAGTTAATCATATTCAGTTATCAAGTCCTATCAATTGTCCCTTTGCATCACCTCTTGTATGTTTCTTATTTTCAATTTCTATTCACTACACTAAAATGTAGGCCTTCATCTCTCAGACAAGGACTACCTGAGATTCTCAACCAGTCTAGTTTCCTTCACAATCAATCTACTTTACATGAGACCACTAACACTAGATTGCTCAAAAACTGCAGAGCCATTCTTCTCTACAACTAGTTCTCACCGCACCTACTTTGTCTTTCAACTTCTACTTAAAACTAATCTCATTTTCTAATACACAAGTTGAACATTCTCATTTGCACTCTTGTTTTGCCAACTACCTGAAAAATATCTGAAAACTCACTGCTTATGAGTTTTCACAAGTAGTGCAGGGAACATCATCAAATCTATATCCTTGAGACAATGAACAAATTAGCAATAGCTCCGCAGAAGAAGTTCTAGAATTGAGTGTACATACTTCAGGACCTGAATGTACCAAATTTGATGTCATCTACATTGTTTAATTAGGGCAAAACTATCCCTGTTAGTGAGTCAGTCAATATATATGGCTCATTTGACCTAGCTGATTTCAGATTCCATACCATGCATTACAGCTTCTCTAACCAGCTATATTCATTATTTCTCTTTCACTTGCAGCCCTGCCATGACCTTCTCTGAGACCATGTCTGAGTAACTTAATCTACTAAATCTCTGCAACTACTATCCTAGGACTGTATTGTTTTGAATAGTGAATTAGGCAGTACCCACAACTAGTTTACTACATCTAGCTAGTGCCAGATCTATCCAGCCCTCCTTATTTCATGTTCCACTTGGCTATTCGCCTTGGATATTTGTTTGCCATATGCTCCTATACACCCCCAGTCCACTTTCTACCTTTTGCTCTGGAAGCAGTAATCAACAAGACAACTTTTGCTTTTGTTGGTATCAACTGACTCCCTTATTTCTCAACTTACTAGTCCTGTGATTTCTCAATAAAAACTCCATTTCCTGATCAGAAATCCATTACATCCAATTAATAACCCTTCCAGAATGTAAGAAGACTTTGAAAGCAGTGACTGTCTTGATTTTCTACTTGTATCACCAGCCCTTAGTATAGTGCTTGGCACATAGTAAGTTGTTAACAAATATCATTCATTCATTCATTCATTCATTCATTCATTCATTCATTCATTCTCTCTATCCATAGAAAATTGACCCCAAATCAAATCCTACCTCCTTATACCAAGAAAATCTTAAAAAAATTTAGCACTTAAAAAAATTATATCCTTTTTACTCTTATATTTTTTGATATTGCTCATTTTGCTTATGATATTAACTCAGAAATATTCACTTTTGAAAGCCTACACAATAGAAGCAAGTTATAGGAAGCTGAAATCCCTACTCTGAGCACTAAGGTAAGTGTTAAGGGGTTTTTGTTTCACAATTAAAAAAACTGGAAATAGGGGCAGCTGGGTAGCTCAGTGGATTGAGAGTCAGGCCTAGAGATGGGAGGTCCTAGGTTAAAATTTGGCCTCAGACACTTCCCAGCTGTGTGACCTTGGGCAAGTCACTTGACCCCCATTGCCTACCCTTACCACTCTTCTAACTAGGAGCCAATACACAGAAGTTAAGAGTTTAAAATAAAATTAAAAAAAAATTTAAAACACTGGAAATAACTATTGAAGGAGTACCATCTTTTATGTAGATCTGAAGAAATTTGATGTAGGAGAAAAAGCATGAAGATGGTGGTAGAGATGTTTCTCAAGTGAACTCTGCACCATTTCTCAGTAGAAAGCCTTACAAATGGTAGCCAGGGTAGCCAGATTAAATAGTTTTGCTACCATTAGTTAAACAGAGCCTTGTGGGCTATTTGTGACCCTAATGACTATTTTTTGCTGGTACATACATGGCGTTTTGAAAGTCTTGAGGCATTCTGCATTTTGAGCTATGAATATCAACTTTTGGAACTAGTCCACAAACAAGTTTGAGTGTCTATACATGTTTTTCCTCAACTAGATTATAAACTACCCTGAAAATAGTTCTTTAAATTCCATTTCTAATATAAAACCCCATATGTAGTTAATAGGTACTAACATAACTAATCTCAAACGTTTTTAAAAATTCCCCCAAAAGAAATTCAATTTACTTTCATTTTTTGAGTAAATATTATAGCTACCATATAAAAGTATGAAAATCACTTGTTTCAAAGAAAGAGTTTAGATTTTTAATTTGGAACTAGTCCACAAACAAGTTTGAGTGTCTATACATGTTTTTCCTCAACTAGATTATAAACTACCCTGAAAATAGTTCTTTAAATTCCATTTCTAATATAAAACCCCATATGTAGTTAATAGGTACTAACTGATAACTAATCTCAAACGTTTTTAAAAATTCCCCCAAAAGAAATTCAATTTACTTTCATTTTTTGAGTAAATATTATAGCTACCATATAAAAGTATGAAAATCACTTGTTTCAAAGAAAGAGTTTAGATTTAACTGGAGGTAAAACAATTTTATTACTTGTGAGTTTTAGTTAGAATAGTGATTTTAAAAAAAAGCAATCTTTCCCCATCCATAAAATTCAAGTAACTACTTATCTCCTTCTTTCATCAAATCAAATACCATTTCATCTAATGCCTCATCCTGTTAAGAAAACCTAAATATCAGAATGACCTTCAAAAAAAGGTAGATGCTAAGCTCAATCCTTTAAAAGAAAAGTCTAATATTTTTTGAACAAGTAACAAAAAACTAATGATCAAGAAGCAGAATGTCATTCTTCAGCAATCATTAAAAAAAGGGGTGGGGGGGCAATTTGGAATCATGCTCAAAGGGCTATAAAAGAATGCCTTCCCTTTGATCCAGTCATACCATTGCTGGGTTTGTACCCCAAAGAGATCATAGATAAACAGACTTGTACGAAAATATTCATAGCTGCGCTTTTTGTGGTGGCAACAAATTGGAAAAGGAGGGTATGTCCTTCAA
>NC_058133.1:315697263-315779994 GCF_016433145.1 Gracilinanus agilis | reverse complement strand
CATTTTCCTACTATTGCCTATACCTTACTTTAAAAAGACACGGAGGGAAAGAGTGAACTATAAGCAACCAGATCTAGATGTTTTTTAAATGAATTACTGTATGCTGTATACCTATCAAGAAAGGGTATTTCTAACCAACTGCATTATTTAAACTTGGGTCATTTTGACCAGGCTGTGTGCATACCCACATATGTGCATGCACAGGGATGTGTGTATTGGTGTGTAAATGGGCTACAAAAGTTGTTCAGATATAGTGGCATAGATAACTGCCAAATCTACAAAATTATAGAAGGGTGGTAATCTGCCTTGGTACTCCATTGACAAAATCACAGATCCTTGATATAATTATTGAGGCAAATATTAAGTTTATGTTTCCCTCTAAGAGGTGACATAATAAAAGGATGATAAGTGGCAGGTATAAAGAAACCAAACAATTACAATTTACCACACATAATCCACAAAGTGGATACAATTCAGTGCAACTGGAATGATGAAAAAGAGAATAATTTGATTTAAGTGATCCTTTTCAGAAATGAAAGAAGGATGAATTCCAAAATCCAGGAAGTTATAAAAAGTGATATTTCTTTTGTAGTCCATGCTTATCTTCAAAGTAATCATGAGAAAGCATGGCTCCAGGACTAAAAAAATTAATGTTTTTGAAAGACATTATAGAAGTATTTTTGAAAGACTAACCAAGAACATTAAAAATTTTACTTGAGACTTAAATAAAGATTGTGACCCAGAATAAATCTGGTTTTCCAAAATTTAATATTTCAAGATATAGTAGAAAACATTAAAGATTTCTGAATAATTATCAAAGAATTTAACAATCTATACCTTTAAATAAATGCTTTTGAATATCTGTAATGATCAACTCATAACTTCTTTTTATCTCAACTATAGTCTCCAAGGTTAACAGCAAAATTGGTCTGTTATAATTGCTAAAATGCAGAATAATTTGCTCTATCAATCAAAAACATGTTAACCTAATGAATCTGAACTTAGTTACATATTTATGTATGTAAGCACATCAACATTCATAAATATAAGGACCACAGAGCCTATATTTTAGTCATATTCACCAGGTCTAAATAAAGACAAGACAACATTTGGGAATCTTTGAAAATGTTAAATAATTCTTATTAAGCAAAACTAAAAGAAATTGTCAGTTATCAAAAATAATGGAAAAATGAACTTAGATTTTGTTATATCTTCCATTTTCATAAATACTGTTGCAGAATGTTAAAATACACATCTTAGGTAAATGTTATCTAAGACATTTATAAGCAAAAGAAATATCAAATATCTCTGTTTACCAACTGTAAGATCACTTTTAATACTTACTTTCTTGGAAAATAATAGGAAATGTGGTAAAAAATGTATGGAAAAAGAAACATTAAAACCAGCATTTTAAAAACATTAATAAATGAAATAGTTTACATATAATAATGTACATTTTTCTGTTAAAAAAAAAAAACTTGGGATTTTTTTGATCCCAAAATGTGTTCTTTCCTGTTTAGTCTACAACTTTTCAGAGTTTAAACATTTTCATAGAAGATATAAGTACACATTTTCCTAAACAGTCATATCCATTTACATACATGAGACAATGATATTCCATACAGGAAAATATGTTGGTTTTAAAAAAATGAAACAATAAGAAATGACTATCATTAAACATTATTTACTAAATATGAAGAGAGAAACAAAAAGAAAAAATAGAATCCTTACCTTTGTGCTGCAGTTTTTACTACTGGTATCTGAGCATTAGCATGATGAAAACGTCTACCATGCACTACGGTTCCAGAACATATTGATAAAGTTTTTGCATTTTCACTGTAGAAATTCAGAAAAACAAAAACTAATGTTTCAACAGAGCAAATAAACTCTAAAAAACATAATTTATTATGAAAAAACATAATGTGGAAAACCAAAATGTGGTCTAAAATAGTTTGAAAATATATTTATCAATTAATTTAATGTCATACCTCCATTGACCTTTTGGGAATACATTAGATCTGTGCTTTGACTTAAATCTAACTACCCTGGTTTGAAGAAATTTCAAGTCAACATTGTGCCTAAATCAGGGTAGTGGAAGCTTAATGAGGCTCAGCAACATGACTACTGCCCTCTGTGAAGAAATCTCTCTCTATAATACAGGCTCTGACTCATTTCATTCAATCCTTAATAATTATACATAATAATAATTATATTACAACACATTATAATATGATTGCATTATTATAAATATTTTATATAAATATAATATATAATAATAATTAATTCCATATCCCTTACCTCTCCTTCTTAAATTCCTCCATTAAAAGCTAAGTATAAAGAACTTTTCGTTGTAATAATTCAAACATTAAACATTTCTACAGGAATTGTGATGAAACTATATGCCAGCTGAGTTAGTTCATTATAGGAGTTTTAACTAATTAGTTTTAAATGTATACTCGTTTATAATTTCCCATCATTTGGTAATATGCAAACATTGATTAAAATAATGAATGTTCGAGTATTAAGTATTAAGTGACAGTGAGTTTGATTTGTCAAAGAATTTGCAAATCTGGCATCTTATTCATAAAACTCTTCTTGAATTAATTTGCTTCAATGGGCATTGATGGCAAATACCATGCATGCATGATGCTCCAAAAGGTATTAAATAAATGCTTTAGATGTTATTCATCAATAGAACTGATAAAATTACTGTGTAAATTTGAGAAATTCTATACCTCAGTTTCTTGTTGTTGCTCAACATATTAAGGCCCATGGAGTTCCCTTTCAAAGTTCTGAAATTTCCGATCTTGTTTCTTCTTACATATGTCTTTAAGAAGTCACCAGAACTAGTACCAACAGCTTCAGATCGACAATGTGACTGTAATGCAATTTAAAAGTATAAAAGTTATAAGGAAAAACTATAAGGAAATAAAAATAACAAACATTTCAAATTCATAGAAAAACATACAATGAAAGTACTAAAGGTAAAATACTTCTTAGGATATCAATAGTGAATAAATAAACCTATCTTCTTGCTAATATGAATTAACTATAATTCAAGGGGAAGTAGTGTGGCATAGTAGAGAGATCTGGACTTAAGAGTCAGAAGATTTAAGTTTGAATACAAATCTGCTGTTCTTACTACCTACCCATGTTACCCCAAGCACATAGACAAACACTCAAGATTTTTGGTTCTAAGTTACTTGAATTAAAAAAGAAAGAGTTGGTCTAGAAGGTTCTTGTTTAGTTTGAAATTCTATGGTATTATGATTCTATATGTAAATAGTCTTGTTATATCTGGTGATGATTTAAGAAGCCTTTTTTAAGCAGTTAATATGTTCTAGTTAGAATGGATACCAAAAAAAAAATTAAAGGCAAATGTTTCTATTTTAATTTATTCTTTTCAACAGATTTATATCAATGTTACCTTAAAATGAACAGTTTTGAAACTTGTTCTTACTTTATTACCTTTGAATATTCCCACAAGTTCATATATGAAGAAAATATGAAGTATAGAGAACATATTACCAGATGCACCTTTAGCTAGTTCATAGGATCACAGATTAAGAGTAGTAATAAGGGACCTTAGATCACTGAATCTAACCCCATCATTTTAGTTTCCTCAAATGAGGCCTAGAAAAATCATCAAGAAAAGGTATAAAGTACTTATTATGTGCTAAGTGATAGAGACAGAAAGACGATAAAAACCTGGGCCTCATTCTCCAGGAATTCAAAATGGGGAATATAATATTTAAATAACTATCTACATGAGATATATACAGAATAGATGAAGGGTAATCAAAAAACAGGCACTGGGGGGAGGGAGGGGAAACAGCTGGGTAGCTCAGTGGATTGAGAGCCAGGCCTAGAGATGGGAGGTCCTAGGTTCAAATCTGGCCTCAGACACTTCCCAGCTGTGTGACCCTGGGCAAGTCACTTGACTCCCATTGCCTACCCTTATCACTCCATGAGGAGAGATAAGGTTTAAAAAAAAGAAAAATAAGCCCTGGAGTCAAGGGAAAATGAATGAAGAAAGGTCACCTGCAAAAGATGGTAGTTTTTCAAGAAAGCCAGGAGAACTAAGGGGTAAGAGGAAAGGTGGAAGAGTATTCCAGGTCTGAGAAGTGGTTGTGAAGAGTATTCCAGATATGGAGGGAAAAATCTATCTTGTAAAGACACTAAATTAGGAAATGAAACACCTTGTACCAGGAAGAGTAAAAGGACCAATGTTATCAAACTATAATGTGTGCAGAGGAGAGTCAAGGGTAAAAAAGCATAGGATTAAAGATATGGGTACAAAAAAAAATAGGAGCTAGGTTGTAAAGAACTTTAAAAGCTAAACATATATTTTATATTTGATCTTGAAGGAATAGGGCTAGGAGTAGGGGTAGAAAAGGAAATGAGGTTGTGAAGAGCTTTAAAAAGCAAACAAGACATTTTATATTTGATTCGGAAAATTAATAGAGAGGAATTTAAATCGGAATTTGAGTAGAGGAGTGAAATGATCCAACACTTTATCCATGCAAGTATACTGCCACCCAGTTAGAGCACTGTACTAATACCAAGGTGCTACCTAATATAGGATCATAGGCTCATTAGTTCATAGATTTAGCACTCAAAAAGTCATGAAGAGTGGAACCTAGTCAAATTCCCTAATTTTTACAGAGGAGGAAATTGAATTCCAGAAAAGTCTCCTTATGCTAAAGATTGTAATGATAGTAAGTAGTAAACTTGTGGAATTGTCTGACTCCAAATGCAGCATTTTGAAAAATGAATCATATGCAAAGTTCAGTTACAGAAAGGAAGAAGTCAAGCTCATTTTTGTGCCCCTATCTTAAAAAAAAAAAAATACATACTTTAAAGCTCATAAAAACTGTCCTGCAATTGCATACAAAGGACTCAGCAGAAGAGTGTTGTAAAACAATCATCATTCCCAAGAATAATAACTTTAGGTTGATGATCACTATTGAAGGATCAGTTAGCATTATTTTATACAAGGATAGCCAATTACTTAGACCTATTCTTCATTTTTTTCTAATATCTTTTATTATTAAAATCAGGCTTTAGCTGCATAAAATTTAAAATGCGTGCGCGCACACACACACACTCACTTCCCCCCTCCTTTCCTGTCTCCCTCCCATGCCTCCTTATCTTCTGTTTTAAGAGCTGATACTAGAATTATAATTTTAATCCAAGATAGTAATTTAAAGTCTCTCCTGAAAACTGTTTAGTCTTTGTAAATAAAAAGAGAAAGGAATGCTCTAACTAAGAAGAAAACAGGAGTTTGGATCTTAAAAAGCAGGGCAAGGATGTGGAGCATTATATGTAATTTATTTTGTCTTTTTAAACTATCTTTAAGTTTAAAATTCTTTTCTTTTTAAATTTTGAGGTTCAAATTCTCCTCCTTCCTCCCACAGCCTCTCCAACTGAATGAGAAGGCAAGCAATATATCGATTATGCATGTATGAACATGAAAAACACATTCCCATATTAGCCATATTTAAAAAATAAAAAATGAAGTTTAGAAAAAAAAAAAAAAGAGCCGATAGTATCAAAATTCCTAGGCAGAAGAACAGTAAGGACTAAGCAACTACAGGTGACTTGCCTATAGTCACACAGTTAAGAAGTGACTGATGCCATAGTTTAACCTAGGACCTCCTATCTCCAGGCCTTGTTTTCTATCCACTGAGCTACCTAGCTGCTCCTGCATAGAAAAATTTTAACAAAATTTAACAAAAGCAGAAAAGAAATGCGACACTACAAAAATTCTAGCTAAAGTGTTAACCTTCTGAGAAACATAAATTCTGCATACTTTACTTTTTTTTAATTGAGTAAACTGGGATATAATATGCATTTCAACTAAAAAAAACCACATAGATGGTAAAGCTATCTCAGAAAAAACTAAGATTTGAAAAGGCTAATAATTTTTTAAATTAGTACTATAAAATAACTTTAATGTCATTGTAGAGAACAACTTTAATTCTAGCCTCTTCCAGGCTCTTCACTGGGCCTTTATTACAATAAATCAGAGACTTACAGGGTAATACAGTTGGAATCCAAAGAGACCAAACAACAACAATTTTTGACATTCTGGGAAATCACAAGAGTCAGATGCTCAACTGTTGTGCAAGGGATTAGCATCATTCTAGGGAAACCACCTTTGAAAGGGTGGAATCCACTACATTTCTCCTGAAAGGAGAAAAGAATAAGCCTTATCTTATCTCTCTTTTGAAGCCATGATAAGTTACCATATTTAATATACAATCATAAAGTGCTATTTCCTTTTACTGTAAACTAAACACTGTATATTTTTCTCCTGGGTCTGATTTTCCACCTTGGAATCAATCTTAAAATCCTTTCTAAAGGATAAAAAAAAAAATCACCAACTTCATTTCAGTTGTTTTGGGGGAGGATACCATAAAAAGTTGCTAATTATTTAAAGAAGTGGTCTTTGTTAATCAAACAGAACTAACATCAGAAGTTTGTCACTTATAGGGAGGTCAATTAAGGCAGGGACTAACATTTTATGATAAATGAAATGACTGGCAATAGAAGCAAGTTTTTGCAGGGAACAATATTTGAGGGGCAAATTTTATAAACAGTTGATTAGTGTATATACTATAACAACTTTTACTATCCTTTACAACTTTGTAGGAAGGTAGAGTGGCATAATAGAAAGTTAAGAAAACTTTAGTTGGGAAAGGCAGGGGTTTCCCCAGTGAGCACACACCAATGAAATAATAGGTCTAGACCTTAACCAGAAAAATCTAAGCTCATAATTTTAGGCCTAAAATAATGATGCTTTGATGTGTTATCTTTCTTTTTTTGTCTTTGAAATTTGTGCTATATTATATATGATAGAAGGTATGATATATGATAGAAGTGTATGAAAGATTTTTATGGGAAATCACAGTTCAAGTAAATTTTCAACATAACCTCTTTATTAAATAAATTTCAGTGACATTCTATTGCCTCTGGGATAAAACATAAAACTTAAACCCTTACCTTCTGTCTTAGAATCAATACTGTATGTTGGTTCTAAGGCAGAAGAGCAATAAGGGATAGGCAATGGGGGTTAAGTGACTTGCCCAGAGTCACACAGCACAGCTAGGAAGTGTCTGAGGATGGATTTGAACCTAGGTCCTCCTGGATCTAGGCTTGGCACTCATTCCACTGAGTTACCCAGCTACCCCCAAAATATACATTTCTAACCCTTCACAAAACCAGGTTTTCCAAGGTATCCAAACTATTTTTCTAACCTCACTGGACATTACTATCTTCTCCCACACACTATTCTTTACCAAAGAATTTCTAAATGCAGATCTTTCTCTGCCTTTCTACTGGGCCTTCTCTTTTGTGTTTGTGAACACATTCCCTTTTCCTTACTTCTGCCTGAACAAAAGGGTCCCAAGCTCAGTTTCTTAATCTTATAATTCCCAGTGCCCCTCCTAAATAGCTACTTTGTATGTTATTTATTCACTTTATATTTATGCTATATACATATACTTACATGTGTGTACACACACACACACACACACACACACACACACTTCTGTCCCCTCTGCAATAAAATGTATTCTTATGAGAAGGAATGGTTTCATGCTATGTACCTGTAGTAACCACTTTAGCACAAAACACAGTAACCACTTCACAACAAAAAGTATTATACCCAGGAAACAATATAACCATTTAGAAGGCATGATGATGTTCATTCAATTCAATCATATCTGACTCTTCATTAAACCTATGAGGTGTTTTCTTGGCAAGATGCTGGAGTGGTTTGCTACTTCCTCCTCCAGCTCATTTTAGAGGTAGGGAAACTGAGGCAGCCAGGGTTAAGTGACTTGCCCAGAGTCACACTGCCAGTAGGTATTTGAGGCTACATTTGAATTTAGGTCTTCCTGACTCCTGCGCATTTAGATGTCCCAGTGGATAGAGAGCTGGGCCTGGTCAGGAGGACTTGCCTTCCCAAGTTCAAATCTCACCTCAGACCCTATACTAGCTTTATAATCTTGGGCAAGTCACTTAACCCTATTTGCCTCAGTTCCTCATCTATAAAATGAGCTGGAGAAGGAAAGACAAACCACTCATCTTTAACAAGAAAACCCCAAATGCAGTCACAGAATAACAACAGAGCAACAGCAATTTCCTGACTCCAGGCTCTGTTCTAACTCCTTCACCCATTTAAGATGGTATACTATAAAATAAATACGTGATAGTTTAGGACAAAAATCTATGAATTGAGGAAGAAATATAATTTATACTTTTATGGCTGTATTTATACAAATCTTTAGGATATCAATTGGTTGACTTCTAGTATTTTATGCATTTTGTATGTGATCAAATAATTTTTTCTACTATTTCCTCCTATCTTTTGTACTATGTTGAAGTACTAACAATATCGGCAGATTTGTTTTATATTATGACATTAAGTACTGTATTTTAGTTTCTTACTTTATTCTCTGAAGATGGCAAAAGGGGATAGTTTTGTGTCCTTTCCTGATGCATAGTCTACTAATTTCTGGAAAGCACACTTGCTATAGCTAGAACTTCTAATATTATGTCAAATAATTATGAAGAAATGGAGGTATCTTTGCTTCACTTTTCTGCTTTAACTGGAAATAAATCAGTATTTCTTTGCTGCAAATACTATTAGCTCTCAAATTTATATATGAGCTTTTGTTCATTTTATTAAATAAGAGTTTTTCCATGTTTCTCTTTTGAGGGTTTGAAGTTTTTATCTTCTATCTTAGAATTGATACTACCTATAGGTTCAAAGACAGAAGAATAGAAAGGGGTGGAAAATAAGTAACTTGCCCAGGGTCCCATAGCTAGGAAATGTCTTGAGGTTATATCTGAAAACAGGACCTCTAATCTTCAGGCCTGGCATTCCAACCACTGAGCCACTTAGCAGTCCCACAGGAGATTTAAAAATTTTTATTTTAAAGAATGAGTTGAACCTATGTAATCACATGTAGCTTTCTGCTGTTTACCATATTTATCATTATGTTCATAATACCACTCTGATACAATGTTAATCGCTACTTCACTAATATTTTATTTTAAATGTTCCCCATCAAGTTTTTAGTGACACTCTTCAAAAAAGTTTATTTACTCTCTGGTTTGAGTATCAAAATCATAAAGGGAGTGTGAGAGGATGTGAGACACTAATACCCTCTTGGTAGAACTGTATTCTGAAAGATGATATGGAATCATACCCAAAATGCTACAAATACAAATACTCTATATTCCAAATACATTAGAGATAAGGGGAAAAGGACCTACCAGTATAAAAATAATTTTAGCAGCAATTTTTAGAGTGGCAAAGAATTGGAAATCAAGACTGTGTTCATTAACTGGGAAATGGCTAAACAAGTTGTGGTATACGGTTGTAAAATACTCTCATATCATTAGAAATGATGAACAGGATGAGTTCAGGAAAACCTAGTAGGATGTATACAGACTAATGCAAAGAGAAGTGTGCAGAACCAGGAAAACACTGTATACAGTAACAAAAATATTCGTTGACCAAATGTGAAGGACTAAACTATTATCAGCAAAACAAGGTTCCGAGATAACCCCATGGGACTCATGATAAAAAATGCAAACCAAAGCCAAGCAAGGAAACTGTTGAAGTCTGTTTGCAGATGCCATTTTACTTTATTTCATGAGCTTTTTTTTTTTTTTACTGTTTGTGTGGTATAAATCTTATATCATGGATTGAGAAATATGGAAATATATATTGCATGAAAGCACTGGTATAATCCATATAAAAACTATTTACTTCCTTGGGAAAGGGGTAGGAACGGGAAAGAATTGGAACTGCAAAATATCAAAAAACAATTTTGAAAAATTGTCTCTACTTGTATTTGAAAAAAGTAAAATTTGAATTAAAAAAACAAAAACCCCCAGAGCTTGGAGAACATATCACTCATATTTTTGTAACATAGTTAATTGCTTTTTAAACATTTAAAAGTTCATTTGTAAATTCTTCTGCTGAGGTTATTCCTTTATGGATTATTTGTTATGTGGAATTAGATTAAGATATATAATATTCTTGTTTATTTTTTATTTCTTTAGGTTGTTACAATTTCCTTTAAATTTTTAGTTTTGCTGGTCTAGAAATAGTCATAAGTTTCCGATAATATTTTTTATTTCTCCTACTATTTTTTTATGAATTAACCTAGCTCATTTATTTTAGCAATTTAATTTTTCTCTCTATTTTTGGTCAGGTTAGTTAATGGCTTACAGATTTTGGCACAATTTTTCAAAAATCCTATCCCTGGGTTTTTTTTTTTTAATTTAGCCCATAACTTCTATTTTAATATCAATTCTAGGCAGAAGAGCAGCAAAGACTAAATAATCAAGGTTAAGTGACTTGTCTAGGTCTGGTGTTCTTTCTACAGTGCCACCCAACTGTACTGTCCCATAAGGGATTCTTAAGCATTTTTTATGTCATGGTCACTTCAGGCAGTCTGATGAAGCCTGTGGACCCCCTTCTCAGAATGTTTTTAAATGCATAAAAGGAAAACAAAAGATCCCCACCAAACCCAGGGTAAATTTTTTGAACCCCACCAAAACCAAGGTAAAAATTTTCTGCCGTAAATCAATGTTCCCTATCCAAAACATTTCTCTCCAATATGAGTCAATTCTAGAGATTGATAGTCCCTTCCCTGTAGCCCAAATCCATTATAAGGTCTATATTATTTTCTTATCCAGAAGAAGAGACCACAATGTCCCAATCTCTGGCAGGACCTGTTTATTACTTCCTTCCTCAGTTTCTCATCACCCTAAGCTATTACCCTCTTCTCTCATGAAAAGAAAAACAAAATCATCCAAAATTCCCCCCAAACAAAACACCTTCAGTCTTTTTATTCTTTAGAATGCAGGCCAAACAAAAATGTAACTCTGTAATGAGAATTTCTTTTTAGTTATTAGTTGGACTATTATGGCCACTGAGGTATAGTAGGGCTGCCATATCTATATTCCAATATCTACAGTGGATGGCCAAAACTAAAGATATAATCTAAAACCTGTTTTTTAACCAGGGATAACCAAATGAGCAGTGAATAGTAAGTAGTGATATTGGGGGGGGGGGGGGAGGGAGAAGCGGGGAGCACAGAAGGGAATGACAGGATAGGACACAACTGTACTACCAGCACCCCCTACTCCACCCCTACTCCAGCACTTTGGGGCTATTACTGCAATAAGGTCTTTCTTAAACAAAGGGTGATATAATAACGCTAAAATATTTCTCTTTCAGGCAGACTAGAGAGAGCACAGATATTTGGATGAAGGGAGAGATGAGTCATGTACTGAGTTCGTGGACTTTACCATGTGAAGTATTATACTTGGTTTGAAATTCATTAATCTTTTTTAAATTTTCTAGAATTTCCCCCAATTTTTCTTTCTTTTTAATCAGCAAGTAAAGGTCACAAGTGTACTTTGAAGCTCTAAAATTCTATGATTTTGTGAAAAAGCTGTGTTGAAATACTGAAATTTAAGATAAAATAGAGAAACTGGAAGCCATAAAAGCTAACAGAAAATGCTAGAGACAATATACATAATGTGAATATAAACAAGTTGAACAGGCAAAGAGAAACAGTTCTAAATACCCAAAGAAAGGTAACAAACAGCCCTTCTTGTTCCTTGGTGTGGGAACTCCTGAATGCCTGTAAGGGCTGGTTTTTGAGCCAAACTATTCCTGAGGAGGAATAAAATAGCTGGTTTACCAGTTTTGGGGGAATGGAGAAGTGGAAGGAGAAGAGCCTAAGCAAAAGAAGGGGCCTATGCTGGATGCTAGGAGAGATTTTGTCCCATTTAATCTTTTGTTCTACTCCCTGGCCAAGTGTATTACGTTTTACAATTAAATTGTAACCATTGTAGTTAGTAGAAATTTGGTTATCTTTCTCTAGCATCTAGTTTTGCAAAGTGGTTAGAACTCTATACTTGGAGTAAGGAAGAAATGGATTTGAATACAGCTTCAGGGACTTTCTAAATTGTGTATAACACAGGGCAAATCCTTCATTGTTCTCTTTAGCCTCAGATTGTAAAATGTGCAAAACAACAGTTCGTATCTTAGAAGGCAGTTTTAAGGGTCCTATGTCCAAGTGAACTATGATTATAACAATTCTCTTATTATCAGATATGTTAGCTGAAGATCATTTAGTTCAATTTTATGTTTTATATATGTTTTTTTTTTGGTTCCTGAAGTTGTCAAGAAAAGGTGATTTGTTTTAATATTTCATACACATAAAATCTATCTAACCTTGAACTGTTATTGTAGCATTTTGTGTAGAATTGTTTGACATATTTAAAATTTTCATAGCACGATGTAAAAGGAGAAATTGATTCAGTTATGTAGGTTAAATGATTTGACAAAATTTCAACTGTCATGGCTCCTAAGTTCTCTGAAATATTCCATTAAGAAATAGAGAATATGGAGGAAACATCATTGTTTCCTCTGAACCTCTATTTCACAATTGGCACTGATCAGGTTAGGGTTGCCAAAGCCAAAGAGAAACTGCTACAGCATTCAACCGGGTCATGGCATCATCCCAAGAGAAAGTAAGATCACCACCAGCTCATGGCAAATGGACTACATCATCCTAATGTCACCACTTAATGAAAAAGAAGACAGCTTAAAATAAAAATAATTAATGGACCATGTACCAAACTACATGGAAGTGGACAGAGATAAAAGTTTTTCTTAAATCACAGAAACTTGATCAGTAGCATATGATATTCAAATAAAATTAAAGTTTTCATAATTGGTGGAAAAGTTTACTGGAATACTTTATAGCACATCCAAAAGAAAATAGTTTTAAAGACTGGTTATGTCTCTTATGTCAAGGTAATGTTCAAAAGCTACAGAGTACATAGATACAGGAGAACAACTCTTTAAGCTAAGAAGACTACATTAGCAGGTACAACTAATATGGTCAAGTTGCTTTAGTAGTGATCAGTTTTATTTGGAATTTTGCAGACAATGATGCAAACAATATTACCTCCAAAGGGAAGCTGATTGACCATTATCTTGTACTGAATGAAGAATATCTAATCTTAGATGGAACATACATTGGAAAACCTGACTATATTTCTTCACTGAATGAACCAGGATCCAGAAGTTGCACAGAAAATCTGCAAATTAAATGAGAAACGAGAAGCTGATGGAAAGAAATTCTATGATCAAGGAACTAAAACAAATTACTGCTGACTTGACTTGCAAAAGGCTAAGGACTCTCTGTGTGAGGGGAAAAAAAAACATGGAAAAAGCATTGTGTTGAGAAAAAAGTCTATGACTTTGCAAAAAAAAAAGATTTTAAAAAGTACAATACTAAAGGTCATTAGCAGTGCCTTTTTTGCACTACTGGTCCATTCTTATAGCTTGTACAAAATAAACCAGTGCATTCACCTCTGAGACACAAAACAAGATTCCTTTCAACATAGTAGGTACTTGATAAATGTTTGATCCTTGACTGTACTTTAGTTCTTACTATTGGATAGGATCAAGGAAATACTTGAAAATGCTCTCTGTTGTTTAAATATGGGGGATCAGTTGGATTGTCTTTTAAGTGTAGATTCTTAAATTCACTTAAGAGAATTATATGCCTTTTTGTGGAATTTCAGTATATGGAAGAAAATCCTGAAGTTTAATGTTTTTTCCTACTAAGAATCCCATTCTGAACAGAAATGCTATATTTCACTGTAACTTTAATTTATACTAATGTACTAAATTTTGATGGTAAGGTTGAATAGTTTGTTTTATGTATGCTAAAATGAGCAATATGGCTGCTAAGGTCTTAAGCATTTTTAGTTTGAGGTATTTGAATTTAACCTTTTGAGGACTTTAGTTACTTAACTGACAGCTAAGACAAAGCTCAAGAAATCTCACTTTGCACTATAAATAAGTAGGGTTAGGAACTACTTGCTAAATGTTACCAGAGGCAAGGAGGATAGAAAAGATAGAAATGAAATTTTAAGAGTTCCTTTCAGAGAGGGATTGTCTGAAAATGCTACAAAGTACATGCATGAAGCAAAGTTGACATCTGGAGACGGAGAGCAGGTTAGATACAACCTAGTACAGAGCCTCCACTATGGCATATTGCTATCCTATAAGGAGAATTTCCCCATTCATATTTCAAAACCTCTCAAATCCTTGGAAAAGGCATGCTACAGTAACAGTGTCGCAGTAGTAGGCTCCTGAAGTAGAGAGATAACAGTATCAAGAGACTAGTATTCAATTTGTTAGAGACCCAAATTAGCATAACCTAAAGTCACAATGTTGGAACATTTGGGAAGTTATTTGATGATGTAGTGAATCTACAAAAAGTTTTTGCTCAATTAGTAATCCGTCATATTTGTCAGCAGAGGACTTACTGGAGTTCTTAACTTAAAACCAGGAGTTCTTAACTTGGGAATCTGTTAAGATGGTTAATAATCTGACAACCTATCATATATAATTGGGGTTCTTTGTAATATTCTGCATTTTATGTATTTAAAAATATTATTTTCAGAAAGAATCTACCAACTTCTACTTGCCAAAGCATTTAGTTAGTAACAAAAGTTTTTAAGAATTCCTGCTTTAAAGTAAGTTGTTAAGTGAGAACTATGATACACATCTGGGCTCAATTTCAAGAATATACAATAACCCAAGAACATTTAATAAGCACTAAGCTAGATGCTGCCTGTTGGAAATGGCCAACAGCAGCACTAGTCAAATATGAATCAGTGTACAAAGACGCAAATTCCAGTGGCCCAAAATGTCAGCAGATTCCGATAAGAGGTGTTTGATATATTCCAAATAAAGTACTACTGACTAAAGAATCATACCTGGAGAATACTGCTAAACATTTAGTGTTTTTATGTGCAGAATTTCTTTGTGTGTGTCTCTCTCTCTCTCTCTCTCTCTCTCCCCTTCCTTCCTTCCTTCTTTCCTTCCTTCCTTCCTTCCTTTCATCTATCTATCTATCTATCAACCTGACCAGAAACCAGAAAGTTTTTCTATTCTTTATTGCTAAGAAACTATAAATGATATATTTCTATGTATTTGTGCTCCCCTTCCAGGATTCACTAAGACAAAAGGAGAAGAAGCAATGGCCTTGGCAGAAATTAAGTCTAGAATTAAACCTTATATCACTTGAGGAATCCCATACCCTGAGCATTTCCACCATCCCCACTGCTACCATCACCAGTACCACTGTCACCACACCACTACCAAGCCTGAGTATTTCAATCATACATGATGAATATGCTGAAGACTGAAGCTTGAGCAGGAATTTCAGGGGTAAATACGTGACATTTCTAACAACTGTTTTCAATGGAAACATCAATTAAAGAAGGTCTAGCTCCTAGCTATGGCCTCACCCCAGAAAAATCACTAATGAAATGAAAAATACCATTAAGCTTAACTTTATTATCAAGATCTTATTTATGGTGAGAGAGGGTTTCTAAGAAATCTTAGGCATAAAGGGAGCCCAAGAGTGGAGTAACACAAAAGTATCTGAAAAATAAGCCAACTTGTTTTTACAAAACTACAAAATATACCCAGAGAATGATGGGCCCCAAAAGACAATACACCACAATCTTTGATTGCTAAATTGGAAGTTATATTCTCTGATTAGCAAGGATTAATATACAAGAGGATTCAAAGAAGAAAATGCTCAAAAGTTATATAAAGATTGCACGAACTAGACAATGTCAAACGATAACGCAGAAAAAGAAACTGACTTTTGGTACTATATAGAAAGTCAAAGGAAATCTATTCTTTCTCAATTCCAGGGGTGGTGGTTATTCAGATTAAGTGTAAAGAGGCCAAACTTAAAGGTAGTCAGTCCCATTTCTAGATTAGTATTCCAGCTGCGGAGACCTTCTAGGGAAGAGGAAACCCACAGTTCCTGAAGAGACTGTGACAGCCTAAACTGCTTCAAACTTGACTTGATACTGAAGCCTTGTAGTTCTATAGATATTAACAGTTGCTTTGGGCCATTCACAAACCCAGGAAGTCATGTTATGAGTGCTGGGCTTTTTAGTCATTTATGGTTGCTCAGGAAACCAAACAATATCCACTGTTGAAGTGTCCATGATGCACGATTTTGTACAAAGCTATAATATATGTGTATGTACATACACATATATTATCATTATGATATTTATAATTTGTATTTTCTATGCCATAGGCTTTTATTGTCTATATGGTTACCATTAACACAACTGTACTATATGTGATAGAATGCCATATTACGTATATGCTATTGTCTCACAGGTATTTAGTATATTTCTGCATAGGATCTATATATCTGGGCCACTCTAACTCTGCTTTGTTACACCACATTTTTGTAGTTTACAAAGTGACTTCAGGAGTTCTCAAACTAGGATCTGGCAACATTAAAAACATTTTTTTATATATTTGTACTTCGATACAATTGGTTTCCTTTATAATCCAATCTATTTTCTTTTATGCATTTAAATGTATTGCTCTGGGGGGCAGCTGGGTAGCTCAGTGGATTGAGAGCCAGGCCTAGAGATGGGAGGTCCTAGGTTCGAATCTGACCTCAGGCACTTCACAGCTATGTGACTCTGGGCAAGTCACTTGATCCCCATTACCTACCCTTACCACTCTTCTGCCTTGGAGCCAATACACAGTACTGACTCCAACACAGAAGGTAAGGGTTTAAAAAAAATTTTTTTTTAAAATATATTGCTCTGAAAAGGGGTCAACAGGCTTAAGATTGTCCAAGTGGCTCATGACAAAAAATGTTAAGAACTATTGGTTTAATGTATCATATATTTTTTTTTAAACCCTTGTACTTCGGTGTATTGTCTCATAGGTGGAAGAGTGGTAAGGGTCAATGGGGGTCAAGTGACCTGCCCAGGGTCACACGCTGGGAAGTGGCTGAGGCCGGGTTTGAACCTAGGACCTCCTGTCTCTAGGCCTGACTCTCACTCCACTGAGCTACCCAGCTGTACCATATTTTCAAATTTCCTAAATGCTTTTGTCATTATTGTTAGATGCAATAATGCTAGTTGCATTTAGTTTTCTAGAGAATGTCAATCTATATATTTTATATACACACACATACACAACCAATATGATACTTATAATATCTGTTCACATATTGTTCAAATACTCTGTCAAGTCTGCAAATGTTTCACATAAGTGAGGATATAATAGGGCTATTATGTTAGGATTTAAAAGGACATATAGTTATAGCTATACCCGCAGTTAGTTCTAAGCACCAGTTACTCTTCTCATAATATTTCAAAGAAAGCCAAAGGAGTCCACAAAGTTCTAGCTGCAAAGATGTTATGTAAAGAGCCAGGGAGATGGGATTGGCCTATGTCAGAAGTAGGAAGCTGACAAAAACTGGAGGAAGAAGGAACAAGGAAAAAAAAAAAAGAAGGGAAAATGAGGTAATACACTGGAAAAACTGGGTAAAGATCTGGGCTGATCATGCCTCACAAAAATGCTGACCTTTGCTGGTGCATTAACATGAGAAATGAGTTGAAAGTCAGGAACAACTATGGTGGCAGGAACCTATTCTTTTGCAAAAAATCAAAATGTGACAATAAACTAAAACATATTTGAGGATGTTATCTTTCTTAAAAGAGACATTTCAGATATAGCACCCACAGTCTTAATTATTAAAAATGATAACACAAATATATTCCCAAACAAAACAACCTAGAAATCTCATTTTCCAACCTCAAGCAATATTTAAAATTTTAATATGGCCGTCTTTGAGAATTTAAAATTCTTGAGGAATGTCTGAACAAACTAAGGTACATACGGTCTATGGGTATTGTGTTGTATGAAAAATAGGAAAAAATGGCAAGATAAATTGATGTAGAGGAAAACAAGAACAAATAATACAATGATGAGGATAATATAAAGCAAAAGAACATAAAAGGATATCAGATCAATAATAGGTCTGAGGATGAAACAAGTCTTCTATAAGAGAAGCAGCAGACTAGGGTACAGAATAAGAAATATGTGGTCAATATGTCAGATGGTTTTGCTAGGGTGACATTTTTGTTATAAAAAAGGGAGTTTATTGGGGTAGAAAGATTTTTTGAAAAGAGAAATCTTGGAAATATAAAACACCAAAAAGCATCAACCAAATAGTAAAAATATTATAACTTAATTCATTAAGTAACACAAAATTTCGTTTGATCTGGCACTGAGGTAGGGAATAATTTTTAAATGTCCAAGGTCTAGATTTACTAATGAAAATAGGAAGTCTTTAGTGAGTGCTCTAGAATAAAGTATAGGAATTAGTAGAAATCTATTCGAATTATGTTGCTTATACATAAGCGATACTGGATTTGTAATTTCTCCAAGAAGGCAACATTCAAGAATATATTCTCTAGAAAAATAAAAAAGAGATACAAACCAACCCTTAGAAACAGTTCAGATTTGCACTTGTTGCCCATAATGAATTTTGAGAACCTCTGACACTCACAATTGGAGTGAATGCTCTAGTAAGGTAGTTTATGCACTTAATCCATGCCTCTTGTATGGTTTTGTCTACCCTATTATCTAGAACAAAAGTTGTCTATTAATGTGAAGTAATAAAGGACCCATACTGTGAGCTAAATGCTAATTGAAAATGTGTTTTTCCCATTCTTCATTTCAGACCTTTTTATTCACATTTCTTTTATCTTTTGGCTCTTAGTCACTTAAGTCCAGGTTGCATATCCTCTCCCATCCACCACTAACACTACATATCTCCAGCCATCCTTTCCAATACAGGTTGTATCCTCACTCATATCCCCTCACTCAACTCATTGGGAGGGGAAATTGTAATTCTTCTTGCTCTCCCACTGCCATTTCCAGACCTTCCTTCTATCTCTATCACTAAGCAACCTTTTCTTCCTCAATTCACGCCCTCATGTTAGGCCTTCAGGACATATATAATACATAAATGTTCTCTCAAATATAATAATTTCCCAGTTTTCCAATCCATTCAAATCTTCCCACTCTATTCTCAGCTATATACTCAGGAATGGTAACTCTGCTATAAGATGCTTCAGTCAGCCAAGCTCATGCTCTGGTCTACTGCTATAATATAGCAAGGGAAATACTTACAAAGAGGCCCAGATATTCCATACATTCTACTCAATATAAATCTCTTTATCAAGCAACAAATATCAATAGCTACAAAGGTTTTAGTTAGTGGTATTTTCTTTAGGATCAGTGGAGAACTCTACTTTTGGTAGTATCACTTTATGACAATAGCAAAGTTTAACATCAGTCTGAATGACATTAACAGAAATGGGATACATAGTTTCAGCTTTGCAGTTCAAGTCCTTTGTGCAGGAGGGGTAGGGGTTAGCAATCAAGAAAAAACAAAAAAGAAAACAATGGCATGGCTTGAGTGTAGACTCAGAAAACCTACAAGATGGATTAATCAAGTCTACAAATTGTTATTTGTTTGACTTTGGCCAAGTCTTAATCCCTCTAGGCCTAATGTTTCTTATTTATAAAATGAAGTTGGACTCGATGACTTCCAAAGCCCTTAGAATTCCAAATCTATCATATTATAATATTCTCTTGCCTACAACCATCTTTACTGCCAAAGTATCACTAGCTGTTGAGGTACGACAGACAAGCCCGTAAAGATTTATATCATCTGCCACTATTTCAATATTGGGAATTATTTTGCTTTTTTACACAATCCAAATGTAGTACTACTTGTCTTGAATATCCCACTCCACCCACACCCCTGGTCATTCAACACTATATCTTTACTTCTATCTCAACGTTTGGCTCCTTCTTTAGCCATTTCCCCAATGCTATTAACTGAATAATGCAATATTTGTTCTAGAAAAAAGTTGCATCTACATTCAGCTCTCATTCAAATCAGTTAAGGTAACTTCTGTGAATTTCCTCATTGGTGAATGCACCATATTCCTTTATATATCCTAACAAACAGCTATAGGAACAATTAGCAAATGAATATTAATGCATATTCCTTATCTTGAATCCAATACTTAATATCCTCTGGAATAGGTCAAGATAAAGAAAATATTCGATTTTGTTTTTAAAAAACTTTCAAAACAACAGCATCAATAACAACAAATATCTGAAAATAAATGCTTTGTTTATGTTTGTGTTGTGGTTTTTAAAAATACAAACTTCTAGGTCAGAGACTTACAAATGAAAAAAAATAATTTACAGTGGTTAAAATGTGATGAGTGTTTATGTCACTTAATCATGAAAAATTCAACTTACCTTTTTCCCTTCTGAAGTGTCAGACTCATTATCCTCTTCTATGCTGAAGAGATTTGCATCACTATATTAAAAAAAAGAAAAGGGACACTTATTAACATTGCCTCCCCTTAAAGCTTTCAGAATAGATTGGGTCCTCTGCTCATGGTTTGCCTCCAACGGGAGATTCCAAGACACATCACCACCTCCATAGGTCAGGTCAGGTGGTAGATCCCAAGTTGGGTTCAGGGGAAACTGTGAACCTTCTAATCATTTATAGCTTCATCAGAGAACTATATCCAGACACTGGCCAGACTCATGTGTCCCAATGGTTAGCATATACTCAAGTCCTTTTCAATCTTCATTTTTCTAGGCTTTTGCAGGACTAAATATTATGAATCACCTTTTCTGTTTTGTTTTTTAAATTGTTCTCTCTTGGATCTCCTACTCATCAGACCACTTGTTTTCAGGCCCTTCTGCTAAATCTTTATCCATATCATACCTACTATCTGTGGGTGTGCCTCAAAGTTTCTGGTCCTGAGCCTTCTTCCTGCTATACTCTTGCCCAGTTGGGGATGACATCAGTTCCCAGAGCTTCAATTTTTATCTTCATGTAAATGATTCTAGATCTATATAAAGAAGTCTCCATTCCACTCCAGGTTGCACTCTAGACTTTTTTTACTAAGCCCTAGAGATTTCCTCATTCTAGAAACTCATTCAAGCCCTGGAAGTACCCTCTCCAGCTGTGGTGATTGGATTGCTCCTTTCAAAACCTGCATTTAAAAAGGGCACTCTAAGTTGTCATGTCTACACTCCTCTCCAGGTGAAAATTCAGATTAGTCCCTTTTACCACCATTTTCATTTTCCTTTTATGACTTGTATTCCCCCAAAAGAATGTAAGATTTTTCTGGAGAAAAACTTTTTTCTTCTGCTTTGTTATTTATATTCCCAGTGCATAAACAATAATGCCTAATATAGAGTAAGAGCTTTTAAGAATGCTTGTAGGAACATCAAGGTAGCACAATGGATTCAAATCTGGTCTCAGACACTTCCCAGCTGTGTGACCCTGGGCATATCATTTAACCCTAGTTGCCTAGCCCTTCTTGTTCTTCTGTCTGAGAATTGATACTTAGACAGAAGGTAAGCATTTAAAAAAGTTTAACTTGCTATTTACCAAATATATACATACATACATATGTATATGTATGTATGTATACACACGCACATATTTATGTACCCAACGCCAGAGATTGCCTATTAGGATGTTTCATTTCAAACTGAACATGTACATAAGACAATTTGTTTTCCTTCCCTCCCAAATCTCCCATTTCCATACTTCCATATTACCATCACCCAGGGTCTCTTCACTATTCTTCACCTCAGATAACCAATTGGGTGTGAAATATTATCCTTTCTACCTCCACATCTGCCCCCTTACAAACTATTTCAACAGCCCCCAATTGATTTCCTCTGTCTCAAGTCTTTTCTACTCCAAACCATTCTCCCTCCACTTTTGTTATATATAAGTTGATTTTCCTGAAGTGCAATTTTGTCTCTGGCATTCATGTACTCAATCTCTGGTGAGTTCTTATTACCTCCAGTACCAAATAAAAAAGTCTGTTTGGAATTTAAAGCTCTCCACAAGGTATACAACCATTCTAGAAAGCAATTTGGGATTATGCAAATAAAGTGACTAAAATATTCTTTATTAAGTTTATAAACCAAAGAAGTCATGTGGAAAAAATTCACATATATTCTAAAATACTTATGGCAGGAATTTGTGATAAAAAAAGAATTGGAAACAAAGTGGCCATTGGTTAAGGAATGGCTAGACAAACTGCAATATATAAATGGAATGAATGTACTATTACATTCATTAGTGCTACCATACTGTAAGAAATGATAACTGCAGAAAAGCATTTATGATTTGACAAGATGGAAGATAAGACATCTCCTCTGATCCTTGTGATCTCTTGAATTCCCCAAATCAAAAAATCATGTACCAAAGATAAAGCAACTTCAGATATTTCAATGGTCTACATCAATAGTCAAACTCAAATAGAAATGGAGACAACTAAACCACACATAAAGATCTCTATGGGATGTAATACTGGGTTTGAAAATCTATTATCTATGATTTATGTTTTGATTAATTTGTCAAACATTTCCAGGTGCTAATTTTAACATGGTTCAGGTACACACATTATCAGAATGTATGTCTAACCCTTCATCTTGTTGGTCACATCATTATAAATTATATTTTGAAAGAAAAAAGTAAGCAAAATGGATTAATGAAGCAGTGGTGGGGTGTCTTCATATTTCTTCTTGGAAGCCATGCTTATTCTTTATATTTTGTAATATTTACCTTTCATTGTTTTGTGGTTCTTTCTTGGCTCTGTGTATTTCACTCTGCATTTCATTATGTAAATCTTGCCATGCTTCTCAGAATTCATCATTTCTCATAGCACTGTAATATTATTGCTTGGGTCATGGCAGATGGATAACCAATGCCATGACAGCATCATTCTATACACATAAGATCTCTACAGGAGTGTAGAAGAACAGGTCTAGGCTTCAAATAGAAATCAACCTCACTCTTAAATCCCCTCTCAGAGGCTCACAAATGCAAAAATCAATCTTGTAGCACTAAGTGTGGTGCTAGATCAGAGAACAGAAGCAAGAGGACACCAGGAAGGACACCATTCCATTAAGCTTGAAGGAAAGAGCCCAGCATCCAGCTGAGGCCACTTCGGTCTCCATTGAAGTCACTTGGGGAAAAGACCTAAGCTGGTGAACAATGACTGCCCAGTGTGGAAGATGTTAAAAGCTTAAGATCCAGCCTTAAGAAAACCATCATCAGAGGAAGAAGGTGAATAATAATGGAAAATGGAGTGGGGGAGGGGGCTCATAGAGAATGAAATTACTCTCTATCTCAAGAAGAAAATTCAAAGACCTTGAATATAAGTAGTTCAATCAACAGAAGAAACTCTGGCCTCCAGATCTAGAGCATAATTCAGGTATCTATGAATAAACGCTGCAAAACAAAAGAACAAAAGAATCCAAGATAGATAGAGGAACCTGTGGAACGTAAGAACATAAAATCATAAACAAGTTTTCCTGAGTGGTTCAAAAAAGAAATGAAAATTATTGCATAATTATTTATGGCCTACACTGCAAAAATAATGGGTAGAGAGTCAGGCCTAGAGACAGGAGGTCCTAGGTTCAAACTCGGCCTCAGACACTTCCTAGCTGTGTGACCCTGGGCAAGTCACTTGACCCCCATTGCCCACCCTTACCAATCTTCCACCTATGAGACAATACACCAAAGTACAAGGGTTTAAAAAAAAAAATAATAGGTAGAACAGGAAAAACCCCAATCCACGAGGGAGAAAGAATTAGGTATGAAAAAACATAGTTATGTATAAAGTAATTATACATAAAAGAAAAGGAAAGAAAAGGAAAAAATAAGTACATTAAAAGAAAGCATGCTTACATGCAGGCAAAACATGCTGACTTACTTATAGGATATGTAGAAACAATCTAAGGACCATACTCTCTCAGAAGAATGCCACAAGGGAGAAAAAAAACCTAAATTCAATAATGCAAGACATAATTCAAGGGAGGCAACTGGGTGGCTCAGAAAATAGAAAGCCAGGCCTAGAGATGGGGGGGTCTTCAGGTCAAATCTGTTCTCAGGCACTTTCTAGCTCTGTGCCCTTGGGCAAGTCATTTGTCCCATTGCCTAGCTCTTCCAGCTCTTTAGTCTTAGACCCAACACATAGTATTGATTCTAAAATGAATGGTAAGGGTTTAAAAAAAAAGAATTCTCCAGAATGTCTCAACATGGAAAACAAAATATTAATGGAAAGAATTCATAAGTAACCTACAAGAAAAAAAACAAAAAAACCAAGGCTGCAAACCAAGACATGTATTGGTTAAATTCAATAGTTCATTTTGGAAACAAGATCAATAAGAAGATTCATTCTTAATGTACATGAAGGTGGAAGCAAATAAGGAAGAGATAGCAGTGAGTAATGAATCTAGGGCATAATTTTAAAAATACCTTATCTAATTATAGGTGATCCAAGATTTTTGTGGAACTACATTACAAATACCACAAAATAAACTGAGAGGATGGAAAAATATTCACTATGCAGCAAATGATTCTAAAAAAGCAGGAGTTACAATCATTCTGACAAAGCAAAAATAAACATTCAAAAAAAGGTATAAACAGGGAAACTATACTGAACTTAAATGATCAAATGCCTTACTATCCAAATTCATTAAAAAAAATCAACAACTACAAGAAGACTGTAACAATGATAACAGAATCCTTTTACGAGACAAATATAGTCCTGATACCTAAACCAGGGATAGACAAAATACAGAAGGAAAAACATAGGCCAATATCCTAAGATTGAGATTATCTTTTGCCTCTTTTTGTATCCCCAGGCTTAGCATGGGCTCTGGCACATAGTAAATTGCTTAATTTTTGTTCATTATTGATATCATTACAGAATATTCACTCCAAAATTTTGAACAAAATCCTGTTGTAAAGGTTAAAAATAATGGTTGGACAATAATTATATGAAATTATGTGGTCTCCAGTATTTATATCGAGTCAGAAAATTATCTACAAATATATACAAATAGAGAAGAAACAAGAGAAAAGTGAGGGGGTTAGAGATTATCTATCCTATTAACCTAAATGTTTTACTCCAGTTCTGCTTAATCCAGGCAGAGATTATTCAGGTCTCAACCAGGATGGCTGGTGGTGAGTAACCACTTGGCATCCTCCAAGATGGAAGCAAGTCTCTTAGGAAACTAGGAGTCAGCCTTTCACTCACCCAAAGAAGTAGCCCAGGAGTCAGAATCTAAGTTGAAGCCAAACTCCAAGCCACAGTCTCCAGGGAAGCTGCCTTGAAGACTCTCCCCACTCAGAAAACTATCTCCAGAAGACAATCTCTTCAGACTATCTTCTCAAAGACAACCTGCTCTGAGGGAGTTCTGGCCTTGTTTTTATGATGACTTCTTGTCTCCTCCCCTTTTCATAGGGGCCAATCACAATTTCGAAATTATCTAGCACTGCCCAGGAGGCAGTGTCTGTGGGATTGATTTTCTCACCTTCTGAAGGTTAAGTTTTCATCAAAAAGATTCACAGCTAAGGGTGTGGATTTTCTAAATGTCACCTAGTACTAAGTAGGGTGTTCAATCATTTGTTAATTCAATTTAAAAGTAGACAAAGGAGAGATGATCCTGTCTTCAGTCTAGTGAGGTACTAAGTAGGGGTACTTAAGTTAGTGTTAACCAAAGTGTTAACTCAAAATAGAAAAGGGAATAAAGGATTTCCTTTCAAAAGTGTAAACTCAGAACAAAGAATTCCCTTTTACACTCTCAAACAGATTGTGATGTTTTATCCAAGAAAAACTTCATTATGACCAAATGGGATTTGTACCAGGGATGCTTCAACACTAAGAAAACAATCAACATAATCATATAAAAAAACCAAAATCATACAATTATCTCCACAGAAGCAAAAAAGACAAGAATGTCCACATTCCCCACTTACTAGTACATATAGCTCTAGAAATGCTAACAAATAGCAATAAGAGAAATTAAATAAAAATAGATAGGGGGGGGAAGGGGGAGGTGAAGGGGAAAGTAGGAGCATGAATCATGTAACCATGTTAAAAATGAATATTAATAAATGTTTAAAAAAATAAAAAAAGATACAAAGTACATAAAACTATCATTATTGGCTGATAATACAATGCTAGAAAATCCTAGAAAAGCAGCAGATACTGAGCCAATTAATACCTTCAGCAAAGTTGCAGGCTGTAAAATAAATCCTTCCCCCAAAACTAAGAAAAACTATTAAGGGCACCAGACCTGGGTCTGAAGTACCTGGTTCAAATCTGTCTTCAGATACTTCCTAACTGTGTGATTCAGGACAAGTCACTTAACCTCAATCGCTTAGTCCTTGCTGCTCTTCTGTCTTAAAACTTATACTGTCTTAGAACTGATACTAAGATAGGAGGTCTGAGGTTTTTTTTTTTTTAAATAGTATATAAACATTTTTTCTATATAGTAATGATAATACCCAAGAAACAAACAAAGAAAAAAAATCAACAGAAAAATCCCATTTCAAATGACTACAAAATGCATAAACTATCTGGAGAATGACCTACGGAAGTACAGAAAACATTTCTATAAACTCAATTACAAAGTGTCTTAAAGGGAAAAAAAAGGAAATCTTTAAAAACTGGAGGGAATATTCAGTATTTTTAAGTAGGATGTGACAATATAACAAAAATGACAACACTATAAAAGTTAATTTAGATTTAAAAAAAAAAATCAAACCAATCAACTTACCAAAAGGACACTTTACAGAACTTGAAAAAAGAACAAATTTCTATTAGAAAAACAAAGCTTTGGAATATCAAAGGATATTCTTGGAAAAAACATCATAATCTGTTTGACAGTGTAAAAGGGAATCCTTTATTCCCTTTGTCTATTTTGAGTTAATGATAAAAATAGGGATAAAAAGGAAAGGAATTTCCAGACCTCACTCAAACTATATTATAAAAAACCAGTCATCAAAACCACATGGTAGAGAGATTAGTCAATGAAACAAATTAGACAAGGGAAATTTTGAAATAATGGAGCTCAACAATCCAATGTGTGGTAAAGGAGAAAACATAAATAACCCAAGAAAAAACTTCATGTAATTTTTTTTTAATGTTGGGAAAAAAGGGAAAGAAGTTGGCAAAAATTAGGCTTTAAGCCAACTCCTTATCATATTCCACAAGGCATTAGCCTTAATATTAAAGATTAAAGGATAAAAAAAATGATAATCGAAGCAAATCATATACCTCTCATGGCTATAGGTAAAAGATGGATTCTTAAGAGATAGGGGCAATGATAAAAGATAAAACAGATAACTTTGATTACATGAAATCAAAATTTCTGCATAGATAAAACAAAGGCACTAAGTTGATAAGAAGGGAAGTGTTAGAATGGGGGAAGAAATCTTTGCATATCAAATTTCTCTGATATGGGTTTGGTTACCTAAGATATAGAAATATCACCCAAGACTAATAGCTACTCCCCAAAAGTCAAAAGAAGGAAAAAAAGTTCTTTAAAGAGAATTTAAAAGTATTCACAACTACATTAAAGCTCCTCAAATCACTAATAAGAGAAATGCAAATAAAAACCACCTGAGGTATCATCTCATACCCAACAAATTATAGCATAGATAACAAACAATGACAGCAGCCCAAGTTTTAGGGTTTTATAAGCACATTGCTGATGGAGTTGTGAAATGGTACAATCATTTTGAAAAACAATTTGGAATTATGAAAATCAAATGACTGAAACTTCCATACCCTTTGAACTACATTACTAAACTTATACCTCACCCCACTGAGGCTCTGATAAGAAATCCCATATATAGCAAAATATACATAATTGTAATGGTAAATAAACTAAGCAGATATCCATTGATTGGGAAATGGATAAACAAACCATGCTAGGCAAATTGGGAGACTGCAATTGGTTCCTGTGAAGTGGGAGAGAGAAAGGAAGTGATGTGGAAAAAGGACTATAAAAAGTGAGACCAAGGAGAAGACTGATGCCTTCCTTAGCTCTTTGGTAAGGACTCTCTTTCGGTTGGCACTTTGGTGGGACACTCTCTTGAGTGTGAGCTCTGGTGAGATTCTTGGTGGTCTTAGCATCATGTGCAATGAAGGTTCTTGGTGGATTTTCAGGGTCTCCTGGCTCTTTGGATTTTGGCTTCCTAATCAGTATTTTGGATTCTGGTGAAATTCGTATCCACTGGTCTGGAGACACTAGGATTAGGACTTAAGGTATTTTTTTTGCTAGGCTAGGTAGATATTTTCTACCTCTTTCCTGTATTTCCCCCTTCATGAGAACCAATCACAGCTTCCAAATTTGCCTAGCACTGGGGGTGGGATGGGGCAGTGCTTACAGCCTTTTGAGGGGTGTGAAACTTTTTTCTAGTAAGTGACTTATTAACTCTCTTACTTAGTGATTTACTAAGTGTTAAGTAGGAGTACTTTAAGTTCTTGACTGACTAACTCAAAATAGACAAAAGGAATAAAAAAATTCCTTTCACAATAGTGGTCTTTTTGGAAAAGTTCAAAAGTTAGTACAATATCAGGTGACCATCCATTCAGTGGATGTTTCCTTTTACCTTTGCATGTCACTTTTATCTCCTCTCCAAGAACAATCTATGGGCATCCTTCCATTTAATGAAGCATTGTTCTGGTCCCACTTAACAGCAAAAAAGTAAAGGTTAATATGATTCAGTTCCTCCAGTAGTATCTCCACATGGAGTCACAGGATCACAGTAGGTATAGACCTAAAACTCAGAGACTTTGGGAGCCACTTAGTCCATAGCCCACATTTAATGATGAAGAAAAGGAGAACTGGAATGGTTTAAATGACTTTTAAATACACAAGATCATACAGATGAGCATCAAAGGCAGAATTTGGGCTCAGGTCTTCTGAATTTAGAATCTCAAATTTATAGAGTACCAAGAAGAAATGTTCAGACATCTAAATATTGTACAAGTCTTAGCACTCCCTTTTTCCTTTTTCTGACATCACTGTTGTAAAAATGGTAGATAAATGATGAGTGAGGATCACTATAAAAATTTTTATTTCTTTCATGGCTTGCTACAATCAAATATTTGCCTAGTTCTCAAGGAATAGACATGAGCTGTAGCCAGGACCTCACAGTTTACAACTTGAAATTCTAGCATACAGCAGGGAAAAATCATAGATAGTCAGATTTAGAGCTCGGAAGGGACCTTAAAAAGCTGTCTTGTTCAATACTCTCATTTTATAAGTAAAATGAGGGCAGCAAAGTGAATTGACCAGTGTTATATAGATCCACAATCTCCAAGCAAAGCCTTTTTCCACTTTAGATGACTTAGCTGAATGTGAAAATCTTTTTAGTGCAAATTCCTCTTGTAAATTGTTTCTCTTAACTAGAGGTCTCATCCTCATAAAAGAAGCCTGCCCAAAAGTATCGAAAAGGACTATTACCATTTAGATATGGAAAAGCCCTTAGAACTAATCTAATTTAAACGCCTCAAATCACATGACAAGAAAAATGAATTTCCAAAAAGGTAGTCATTTGCCTGATGTCACTGCACACACATGTACCATAGCTAATATTAAAATAACTTTTTTCTGAGTAGAGATCTACTGTACTTTTTCCCATACCATATCTGTGGTACTTTAACTTTAAATTTTTATCTAGCTTCTCAAAAAGGAACTTATCCTACTGCTCCAAAGTAGGGTTTCTGCTGTAAAATGACTTTCCTCTAACTCATGATGAGAAACCAAAAATCCATATTTGTTACAGTCAAGTCACATCAAAATAATATATAGCTGTCACACAATGAGTCAATAGTTTTAGGTATCAGGATTCTTCAAATATCAATCTCAAAAATCTTCCTTATCTTCTCAGCTATATACAAAAAATTAGATGTAAGAAATGGGCCATTTTGGTTATCTTAGTATCTTTTCTCTATATAAGCTCAGTATTTCCATATGGGAAAAGGGCACCACCCTCTATTTAAAAAATGAGCTATTTTAAAATGAGACTCTTAGCAGCAATGCAGACGTATGCATGTCACAAAAACCATGATGTACATTTTCTGTTATATTCTGAAATTTTTAAAAAATTTTTATTAATTGCTTGGCTGGAATTTTTAAAAACAATAAACATTTCTTCACATAACTCTGGCATTAAAAACAACGTGAACATTAAAACTGGCCACAATTTAAACTGAAAAACTTTTAATACAAGACTCTTCATATTAGACAACTTCAGGTCAACTTCCTACTGATAGAGGCAGACAGATTTGAAACAGAATTGTACTAAAAGACAATGTGTTTGAATTACTTTTTAATAAAATTTTCAATATATAAATAACAGAAAAGAGTGTATATGAAACTGTGAACTTCTGGTCCTTATAATTTTAAAATAAGTATTATATTCAACATATTAATGACAAAACTGCTTAGATTATCTGAATCTCTTTTTAAACTTGTTTTCTTTTGTGCACTTAAAAAAAACTTTATTGATGCTCTTTTCCTTCTATAATTTTGTTTTTTTTCTTTCAACCACTATCCATAACTTCCTCACCCTCTCTGTCCCATATAGATGCCCTCCAGAAGGGCAATCAACCTTTTATTCTTTTTTAATTTTTAAAATATTTTTCCATGTTTACATATTTCATTTTCTTCCCCTCCTCTCTATCCTACCCCCCCACTCCCAGATCCAATAAGCAACTTCCACTGGGTTATACAAATGTTATCACTTATACCTATTTCTATATTATTCATTTGCAATAGAGCAATCTTTTAAAATCAAAACCCCAAAACATACATCCATATAAACAAATGATAAATCATTTGTTTTCCTTCCATGTTTCTACTTCCACAGTTCTTTCTCTTGATGTAGATAGCATTCTTTCTCATAAGTCCCTTGAGATTGTCTTGTATTAGCAAAGTCCATTACATTGGATTATTCCACAATGTTTCACTGTGTATAATGTTCTCTTGGCTCTTCTCATCTTACTCTGCATCAGTTCCTGGAAGTTCTTCCAGTTCATATGGGAATCCTCCAGTTCATCATTCCTTAGAGTACAACAATATTCCATCACCATCATATACTACAATTTGTTCAGCCATTCCCCATGAGAGACACCCTCTCATTTTCCAATTTTTTGCCATCACAAAGAACATGGCTATAGATATTTTCATACAACATTTTTCATTATTATGTCTTTTGGCACAAACCTAGTAGTGATATTGCTGGATCAAAGGATATGCATTCTTTTAAAGCCCTTTGGGCATAGTTCCAAATTGCCTGGCAGAATGTCAACCTTTTCTCCTTAAAAATTATATTTGCTTCAGAAATAGTACATGTTTGATGAACTGCATGTCTAATTAAAGGAAAAAAAAATTTTTTTAGATACTGAATAGGAAAAGGAACAAACTTATATTTAAAACATTTTATCTTTCAAAAAAGTCTAAGAAAAATATTCTTACTCTTTTTCTGTATCTCCTTCACTTTCTTCTGTATCATCGAAGCTCCAATTATTTTTAAATCCTCCATCTTTCTTGAACTGTGATCTAGCCAAAGCTGAAATGAAAATAAATTGAAATAAATCCTTAAAAGAATAGAACAAATCAATGTGAAATCAGTGTGTGCTTTTCTAGGTCCTTTCCTCCTTTCCCCTGCCGTTTTGCTTATATTTTAGACATTTCCCTTCCCGTTCTCTTTTATACAAGATATAAAGGAAAAGAATTTTTGGGAGGAAAAGTTTCTTAAAAGTTGGCTAAACCAAAGCCCCAAGGTTGTGTCTTTTGGCTGTTATTAGAAAGCATGGTATTAATTCCAGTAGCTCTTGCTAAATAGTGCACATTTAATTTTTCCTAATTTACTGAAAGATGAATTCATCTAGGTTGTTATTTCTCCTGATCATGCCTCTGTATGTGTAAAGTATTTTGGTCCTCCCTCTCCTAATTTTGTGGAATAAGCATGAATGTTGCTATTAAAACAAATAAATGAATGAATGAATGCACGAATAAATAAATAAATAAATGGCTGAATGAATAAATAAATAAATAGATGAAGGCAGAGAAAGATAAGAGAGGGGAAAAAAAGTCAGCTAAAATGGGACAGAACCTTTCTTTAGTGTTTCATTCTGTTTCCTCAAACTATAAGCCCCTTTAAGAAAAATTTTCTTAAAGACTTCTTACAAAAGAGTTCCTATTTATCATATCAGTTAGAGCAGGGACTTAACTGGTGAGATTATTCTTTCTATTGGCAGTGTTTTATAAATGTCTACTTTTGCATAGCTGCTTTGTTGTGAACAAAAACAAAAAAGAAGTGATAGTCAACACATTCTAATAATGAACTTCTTTAAAAATAAAGTAACCTGTTTTAATTTGGAAGTTTTGGGTTTTTGAGTATTCTTATAACAATGACCAATATGGAAATAAGCTTTGCATGATAACGCATGTATAACCCAGATCAAACTGCTGATTATGTTCTGGAGGGGGGAAGTGAGGGAGGGAGACAATTAGGATCTTATAATTTTGCATGTTGAAAATTGTTATTCTATGTAATTGTGAAAATAAAATATACATTTTAAATAAATAACCTGGCTCCTCAAGAACAGAAACACCCTGACTCAGAACCTATCCAATTCAGTAGAACTTGCCAGAGCTTATACTCAGCTGATATAGTCTTTAAGAGTAAACCTTTAGGGTTTTCTGGAGGCAGAGCCAAGATGAAGAGTAAACTATACCAACTTCATGTCCTCTCTGATTAAGATTAAAATATCACCACAAAGTGAATACAGGAGTGAAAGAAATAACAAGGAGACAGAATGAAACAACTTTCAAGAAAAGAAAAGCCCAAAAGGTAGGCAGAGGTCATCTGAGGATCTGGGGTGAGAGGAAACCTGAGCCAGCAAAAGGCTATAGCAAGGAAAGAAGAGCAAGTCATCTCCTCCCATCCCATCTGCTGTCCCAGGTTTGGAACTTAAATCCAAGGTAACATTCAGACCCTGAGATCCTGCCTGGGCAAACAGTGGTACGAACTAATCCACAACCCTTGAAATTTCAAATCTGTGTAGAAGTCCAGAAATCCCAACCAAGGGCAGTCTGAGCTGAAGTGGGCCCAGAGGGAAGCCAGGATTTCCAGTGTGGACTTGGGATAAGGACATAGAACATAATATACTAAGTACTGATAATATACTAAGGCTGATAATATACTAAGTACTGATCTTTCTGCCTAAACTTCAAGGAGGAGCTCCAAGACAGGGAAATCAAGGGTGTACCTGATTGGATCAACTCCACAGGAGGAACAAAAACTTGTGCTTAAACCTGGGGCTAGAATTTGATCAGCCCCTGATCTGATCAAGTTCAGATTGAGATAAGCCATGGCATCAAGAGTCAACTGAATCAGCAGGGAGAGGGGGAGCTCCCAGAGTTCTCAGCCCTCAGACCCAAAAAATAAACTGAGAACAATATCAAGCAAGAATTAAAGTTTAAGAAGGTACCCCAACTTCTCTACCTATAATTAGGAAAAATGAGTAAATAAGAACGAACCTTTAACCTCATAATGATGACCAAAATTATACTTTCCACAAGACTGGTCAAGTATGACATAAAATTTCTACCATAATTCACTCATATCTCCTAACCTGTTCATATAAGACCCAAAAATATTAAGAAAAAAATTTGGTTTTATACTTTTGAGTAAATATAACTTTCTTTTTTCTTTTTTTTTAATAAAGCCTATAGCAATAACCATATTAAAAAATGCTCCGAATCAACAGTAATTAGAGAAATGAAAATCAAAGCAACTGAAATTTGATCTCATTCACACCCAACAGATGGGCAAAGCTGACAAGAAAAAAAGGGAGGGACTACAGGAAAAAAGACACATTGGTTGGTATAGCAAATTTGGAAAATAATTTGGAATTATGTCCATCCAAAGATACTATTCTGTGTTAACAGCCCTTTAGCCCAGTGACACCATTACCAGACCTATATCCCGAAGATAAAAGAGGAAAAGGACCCACACATCTGAAAATATGTATCATAGTCCATTTTGTTAATAGCAAAGAACTGGAAAATATGGAAGTCTCCATCAACTGGCGAATGGTTGAACAAACTACGGTATATGAATGGATTCTATGGAGATGCAACAAATGATATAGGAGATAGTTTCAGAGGCAGATATGTGAAGCAACAGAGAGATCCCTGAAATGTACTCTGGAAGATTAAGTTCAAATAATGACTCAAAAATTCCCTATCTGAATGACCCTAAGCAAGTCACAAATGTCATTCAACCTAGTTTTCTTATCTATAGAATGGAGATAACAGCACCTACCTCTAAGTATAGTAGTGAAAATCAAATGAGATAATAAAAAGCACTTTGTAAAACTCAAAAACCTATATAAACACTAAACATTCTAAGAATTCTGGGAAGACTGGCATTAAAAAAAAAAGCAGATGAAGTAAGCAGAACAAGGAATAAATAATTTATATAACGACTCAATTTTGAAAGAGCAATGACCAATCACAACTGCAGAGGAAATATGGAAGTAATAATGAAACAATAAAAATTGCGCAATCCTTGTAATACCACTACTAAATCTTATATCCCAAAGAGATCAAAGATAGGGGGAAAGGATCTATTTCTACAAAAGAATTCATAGCAGCTCTTTTTGTGGTGGCAAAGAACTGGAAACTGAAGTGTCATCCATCAATTGGAGAATGACTGAACATGATTATAATGGAATATTAGTATACCTTAAGAAATGACAAACAAGATCACAAAAACCCTGGAAAGACTTATATAAAGTGATGAAAAGTGAAATGAGCAGAACCAAGAGAACACTGCACACAGTAACAGCAATAATGTATAATGATCAACTGTAAATGATTTCATTATTATCAACAATGTTAATCTTTTTTAAAAAAAAATCTTTAAAAAACAAACAAAAAACAATGTTAAGATCTAGGACAACTTCAAAGGACTCATGAAAAAGGCAGTCCACAGCCACAGAAGGAACTGATTGCAGACTGAAGCATACCATTCTTTATTTCAGTCCATGAGTTTTTTCAAAAGTGTAAGAGATATGTCTTCTTTCACAACATGATAAACATGGAAATATGCAATGTATGAACAAATGTACAATTATATTATCTGCTGTCATGGGCAGGGGTAGGAGATAGAAAATATGAATCAAAAAATGTCAGAACGATTATCAAAAACCATATTCACATGTTAAAATTTTTTTAAGTGTCTGTTGGGGACAGCTAGGTGGCTAAGTGGATTGAAAGCCAGACCTAAATAGAGATGGGAGTTCCTGGTTTCAATCTAATGGCAGACACCATCTAGTTGTGTGACCCTGGGCTTAATCCTCATTACCTAATTCCCACTGCGCTTCTGTCTTAGAACCACTGCATAATATTAACTCCAAGTCAGAATGTAAGGGTTTTTTTTTAAGTGAATGGAAAATTTCAGGTCTTGCTAAAATGATTAATGATTTGCAAAATTACAAAGAACAAGCATGGCTACAAAGAAGATATGAGAAGACATCCTACCCTACTCCTTTGCAGAAGTGGGAGGTCTGCAGGTATAGAATATTGCATTCATTTTCAGACTTTTCCCATGCATTAGTCGGTTTTGTAAATTATTTTCTATTTCCTTTTTCTTAAAAATTATATTATATGGGATAGCTAGGAAGGAATTAAAGAGAATTCCAGTGACCTTAAAAAAAAAAATCAATAGGGAGCAGCTAGGTAGCTCAGTGGATCCAGGCCTAGAGACAGAAGGTCCTAGGTTTAAATCTGGTTTCAGATTTCCTAATTGTGTGACTGGGCAAGTCACTTACCCCCATTGCCTAGGTCTTACCACTCTGCTTCCTTAAAACCAATACATAGTATTGATTCCAAGGTGAAAGGTAAAGGTTAAAAAATATATCAATAAAAATTATTTTAAAAGCTAGTAGCTGAAATATTTTTTAAATGTACTTAAGGGAAGTTCTGATGAAAGCACAGAGAAGCAGAATAGTTTAAAATAACATGCAGAGTTTATTTTATACTTTCAAAAATGTAAAAAAGTATAAAATCAAGATTCATAGCTTAATCGATGATTCACTATGTGTTTGGCTTTGTGTATAGAAATGCACAATAAGTTCAGAAGGAAAAAAAATAAACCTGAGTTAATAGTATCTTCTTTGTGAACAACGGATTTTCTAAAGAAATGGGCAGCATTTCAGTAGGAGAGCTCAGAAACTACAAGTGACATACAGAAGGACTATTCCTCCCTACAACAAGATTGCCCCTAAAACCTATGAGAGTGTGAACAATGGCAACATGGTGACACATTCTTCTCTCTAGCAAAAGAGTCAACAGAGAGCAGGTTCTGGGAAAGGGACTATACTACTATGGAAGCCCATGCTAAGTACCCCACAATTAAGTCATATATAAAACAATGGGGCTTAGTGGATGAACAAAATCCAGATAAACTGCACTAAGACAAAAACTGGGGGGGGGGGGGGGAAGGAATATAGAAGAATTCATTCCTTTATAACATTCTGCATCATATATAATCATGTTTTTTTCAAGGTATCTTCTATCTTGCCCAATTCCTCCCCAGCTGCTAATGCATTCTATCCTCTCTCCTAAACTACTCTGCAGTTTCTTTGTACTTATTTATATAGTTTTTGTATATAAGTACGAGAGAGAGAGAGAGAGAGAGAGAGAGAGAGAGAGAGAGAGAGAACCCTTGTTGTCTTCTTCATTAGAATGTAAACTCCTAGAGATTAGAGATTTTTATTGTATTACTATCTCCAGGGTACAGCACAAAATATATACTTAATAAATGCGTGGCGAATGGTTGAATGACACTGAAAAAAGACCTTTTGATTAAATACAACACTCATTTCTGTGAAAAACACCAAAAAAGAATACAGAATATAATAAACGGACCTTTCTTTAATATGATAAATAGCATATGAAGGGACATAATTATATGTAATGGAAATAAATGTTAGATATTTCTCCAATAAGCTCAGGATAAAACAAAGATGTCTATTATCATTACTATTATTTCATATTGCTAAAAATGCTAGCTAGCTATAATAAAGAGAAAAATGATTTGAGGAAATAAGCATAAGATGAAGCAACTACATCAGTCTTTGCAAATGATATGTTTTACAGCAGTGATGGCGAACCTATGACATGGGTGCCAATGGTGGCATACTCTATGTGCATGCAAACCACCACCCCCTTTTGTTACTAGAAAGGCAGAGGTAATTTAGGTGTAGCTGTTCCCCTCTCCCCTTCTCCACTGTGCCTTATGACATTTTTTTCACCCCACCCCCAATCTCTCTGCCTAATAGCCCAATGTAAGCACTTATTCCCCCTGTGGGGGGTAAGGGGAGTGCTCCAAGCACTCAAGAGGGAGGGGGCAGGGCATATGGACCCTGGGGGTAGTACATGGCATAGAGTCTCTAAAAGGTTCACTATCACTGTTTTAGAGCATCAAAGACCTCCAAGAGCATCTACAAAGTCAAAACTACTTATGACAACACTGTGACATTATTTGTCCATGAAAATACTCTTTTTTTCCAAATACTTGTCTGAGCAGCCAATTTTCTTCATATACTTCAACCAAAGCAAAACACATTGAATACAGAAGCTGGTAAGAAATTCAACATTTTTATATTAAGCCAGACATTTTTGCTAAAATATGTAAAACAATACTACTCTACTCACTAAATATTTGTTCTGGAAAATACTGCTTTTTACAAAAATTTTATTTATGTTAACATATTGGATTTATTATTTAAAATAATTAATAAACTAAAATTTAATCAATTTTAACTTAGAATGCAATAAATACAAGTCTTCATTAATTATGAACGTAAAGTATTCCTAACACTAAAAAAATTGAGAACTGCTGGCTTAGAGAAACTTGAAAATTCAAGTAAAATTAATTGAAACTTATCAGGTTTTCTGAATACTATCAAAAAACTGAAATAGAAATTCCATTCATAAGAACTCCAGAATGTACAAAATATTTGTGAATAAATGTATAAAATACTTGGGAATATAACTACCAAGCCCACAAAGAAAGATATACGCACATTTATATATACATTCAAGTACAAAATACTCTACAAAAACAAATAACTGAAGAAAATTAATTGCTACCAGATAATAAAGATGATTCTACTACTCAAATTAGTCACTTAGTACCAAACCTATTAAGCTTCCAGGAACTTATTTTATAGGACTAGAAAATTTTTAAGGAAATTCATCTCAAAAAAAAAAATAAATAAAAATAAAATCAAGACTTATAAGGGGAAAACCGAAAAATAAATAAATATATAAGCAAGTAAATAAATAAATAAATGAAATTGTTAGGGAGGCTAGCAGTACCAGATCTCAAATTTTACCACAAAGGAATAATCATCAAAACTCAAACTCTTTGGTATTGGCAAAAAGAAAAAAATTAATCAGTGGAACAGATCAGGTATATAATGTACAGAAATAAATTAGCATTGTACCATAGTGCTAAATAAAACTTGGACTCCTAACTACTAAGGCTTTACTATTCATTAAAGACTACTAGGAAAACTGGCAGAAATTAGGTTTAGAATATCTCACACAATATACCAAAGCAATTTCCAATTAGATACATAAATTAGATATAAAGTGATATGCATAAACAAATTAAGATAGCAAGGAGGCATATAACTTGTACACATGGACGGAAGTATACGTGACTGAACAACAGATTATTACAGAAGATAAAATATACAATTTTATGTAGTAATTAGTGAGAAAAAAATGGTTGAATTATTCAAATTCCAACTCCGTAACCATTAGGCTGGAATCAATGACCATATTTTCATAATTTTAACTTAGAATAGTATGAACTTGAATATATGCAACCACTTAACAGAATTCATTCATTATTCACTAATGAGACCTAGTAATAGATAAAATTTAAAAAGCTTTTGAACAAAAAATTAAGGCAAAATTAAAAAGGGAAATCATTAATTGTGGGAAAAAAATATTTTCATCAAGTTTTTCTCATAAAGGTCTGGCACCAAAAATAGACAGAGATCCAATTCAACTAGGATATGAACAAGGAAGTCTCAAAAGAAGACTGGCAAACTATAAATAAGCATAAGAAAAATGCTTCAAATTACTAAGTTAGAAAAATACATATTAAAGTAACGCTAAAATCTTACCTCACAGCTTTCAGACTAATAGAGATGACAAAAGGAAAATGACAGTAGTTAAAGGGACTGAAGGAAGACAAACTCATTAATCAGTGGAACTATGAAATGGCCAAGCCATTTGGGAAAGCAATTTGGAACTCAACCTAAAAAGGAGGCCAATGGCTAGATCAAAGAGTACATGGTAAGTATTAAGGAGTAAGAATACTGGAAAGATAGGAGGGGACTCTAGGTTAATGAAGGGCTTTAAACTTCCAAGAGAATTTTATATTCAATCTTGGAGGCAATAGGGAGCTCCTTAAGATTACTAAGAAGGAAGGTGACAAGGTGACAAGGAAAAACACACATGAGGAAATTCATGAGTGGCTGAATGAAAGATGCCTTGGAGTTTGGAGAGACTTGAAGTAGCCATACACTTCAACAGTCTAGTTATGAAGTGGAAGGCCTACACCAGGGTGGTAGCTAAATTAAGTCAGGAGGAAAGGGAAGAGGTCTAAGAAGTGAAATCTATAGGCCTTGGTAACAACTTTAATATGGGGTAGGGGAGAAGGGGATAGTGAAAAATTAAGGATAACTCCTAGGTTGAGGGACTGGATGTTGTTGCTCTTGAAGGAAATAGGCCAGATGGGAAGGGGAAGGGGGGCAGTTTAAGGAGAAAGAGAATGAGTTCTATTTTGGACATGTTGAGTTTAAGATATCTACTAGACATCAAATTTGGAATGTTTGCAAGGCAGTTGAAGATGCAAGACTAGAACACAGCAGAAGTTGGGATAGGATAGGTAGATTTAAGTCTCCATCATAGAAATGGCAATTAAATCCACAGGAGCCAATAAGATTACCAAGTGAAAAAGAGTAGACAGGCAAGAGGAGGCTAGGACAAGAACGCTGTAGGACACCTAAGGTTAGAACTAGGGAGATAAGAATCCAGTAAAGGAGACTGAAAAGGAAGAATAGTATTCCGAAAATCTGGAGATAAAAGCCCATCTAGGAAGAAAAGGTGGTTAAACAGTGTCTGAAGAGAGCTCAAGAAAGATGAGGATTGAGAAATGGCCATTGTGGGTTACAGAGTAGCTGGGTGGCACAATGGATAGAGCATCAGATCTGAAGATGGGAGGACCTGGATTCAAATATGGCCTCAGACACTTCTTAACTGTGTGACTCTGGACAAGTCATTTAACCCCAACTGCCTATGTCTTAGAACTGATATTAAGACAGAAGATAAGGGTTTCAGAGAGAGATGAGAGAGATTGAAATCATTAATAACTCTAGAGTGTACCTTTGGTGGAATGATAAAGGAGAAAACTAATTTCAGTGGATTAAGAGCCAGGTCCAGGTCCTGGGTTCAAATTTGACTCAGATACTTTCTAGCTGTATTAACTTGGACAAGTTACACTCCCACTGCCTAGCCCTTACCACTTTTCTGCCTTGGAACCATTATACAGTATTGATTCTAAGATGGAAGGTTATGGGTTTAAAAAAAATTCTAGAGGGAAAGAACATAAAATATGTAACTAGGAGAAAATATTCAAAATAAAAATTTTAAAAAAATTCTATGCATACTCCTTGATCCAGCAAAGCCACTACTAGGTTTGTACCCTTAAAGACATAATGGAAAATGTTTGTACAAAGATATTCATAGCCGTGCTCTTTGTGGTGGCAAAAAATTGGAAAATGAGGGGTTATCCCTCAAATGGGGAATGGCTGAACAAACTGTGGTATATGATGGTGATGGAATGCTATTGTGCTTTAAGGAATGATGAAATGGAGGATTTCCATATGAACTGGGAAGAACCTTCAGTAACTGATGCAGAGTAAAATGAGCAGAACTAGGAGGACATCATACACAGAAAATGAAACATTGTGGAATAATCCAATGTAATGGACTTTGCTAATACAAGACAATCTCAAGGGCCTTATGAGAAAGAATTCTATCTACATCAAGAGAAAGAACTGTGGGAGTAGAAACATGGAAGAAAAACAAATGACTTATTATTTGTTTATATGAATGTATGATTTGGGGTTTTGGTTTTAAAAGATTGCTCTATTGCAAAAATAATATGGAAGCAGGTATAATTAACAACATTTATATAACCCAGTGGAAGTGCTTATTGGATCTGGGAGTGGGGGGTAGGATAGAGGGGAGGGGAAGAAAATGAAATATGTAAACATGGAAAAACATTTTTTAAATTAAGAAAAAATTCTAAGGTTACTATCTCACATCTACCAGTATGGCAAAGTTGACAAAAAAGGAAAATGACAGGTGCTGAAGTGGATACATTGATGCATTGTAGGTAGAATCTGTTCAGCCATTGTGGAAAGCAAAGCCCCAAAAGCTATTAAACTGTGCATATCCTTTCAGCCAGTGATACCACTATTAGAACTATACCTCGAAGAGATTGAAGATAGAAGAAATGGGCATATATGAACAAAAGTACTTGTGGCAACTTTTTGTGGTAATAAATTGGATACTAATGAGGGTCCATAAACAGGGAATGACTGAACAAGTTATGGTATACGAATATGAAAGAATACTACTGTGCTATATGAAATGATAAAGGGTATGGTTTCAAAGAAACCAAGAAGACTTACATGAACTGACACAAAGTCAGCAGAATCAGGAGAAAGATTTATACAATAACATTGTAAAGACAATCAACTTTGACTTTAAAACTCTGATCAACACATCCAACCACAATCCCAAAAGTCATGATGAAACATGCTGTACACATCCAAAGAGAAAACTGATGGATTCGAGAGTGCAAAATGAAACATATTTTTTTTAAACTTTTTGACATGTCTAATGGGAGAATTTGTTTTGCATGACTTTAAATATTTGTAATTTTAAAAAATCTTAATGATGAGTAGACAGGGGAATAAGGAACAAAAATCAAAATAAAATTTAGTTTTTAAAACAAAGTGGCTTTGTAACTGAAGGGATGTCCATCAATCAGGGAATGGCTAAATAAGTTATAGTTTTATAATTGTCATGGAATACTATTGTACCATGTGAAATGATGAAAAAAATGAGTTCAGGAAAACTGGAAAGATTTATATGAACTGATGCAAAGTGAAGTAAGCAGAACCTAGAGAACACTGTATTTGGTTAACAGAAATACTGATCAATGATCAACTGTGAAGAATCACTATTATCAGCAATGCAAGATTCCAAGATAATTCCAAGGGACTAAAGATGAAAAATGCTAACACAGTCCAAGAAGGAACTGTTGCAGTCTGATTGTTGATCAAAGTATTCCATTTTTCATTTTATTTCTTTCATGAGTTTTTTCTTATATGTGCTTTCTATGTCTTCTTTCATGGCACAAAGAAAATGGAAATATATATATATTCTATATCAGACTATTTAATGCCTGGGGGGGGGAAGGGGACAGAATCTGAATCACAAAATAGATAACAATTGTTAAAAATTGTTTCTATAGTATTTTTTTTAAAGAGGTGGCATGGTAGATAAGAGCACTAGGACTAGAGTCAGAAAGATCTGAATTCAAATTAGGCCTAAGACACTAGCAGAGTGACCCTAGGCAAGCCACTTAAACCAAACTGTCTAGCCCTTACTACTCTTCTGTCTTGATGACAGGCCATGAGAACAGACAGTTCCCCACTTATGGACAAAGCCTTTCTCATAATGCTATTAAATGCATAAAACAAAATAAAGTATGAAGGATCATAAAAGAAACCAATTATATTGAAATGAAGTTATCAAAATATTTTGAAAAACAACTTAACTGAACTTGGGTTAAGAGTCTCTGACTTCTATATTTTCATGATTCCACCTCAAATCTGTGCATATTTCACTGATAAGGTTTTCTTTTCTAAATATATAAGGAACTAATTTAAACCTATTTAAAGAAGAATAATCACTCCCAAAATCAATAGATAAGAACAAGGAGTTTGAGAACTATAAAAAAAAAAAATCACTCAAATATGCATATATAGTCAATCCTCAACATTCACAAGCTTAACTTTAGTGATTCTTAAGAATTACTTGCATCGGGGCAGCTGGGTAGCTCAGTGGAGTGAGAGTCAGGCCTAGAGACAGGAGGTCCTAGGTTCAAACCCGGCCTCAGCCACTTCCCAGCTGTGTGACCCTGCGCAAATCACTTGACCCCCATTGCCCACCCTTACCAATCTTCCACCTATGAGACAATACACCAAAGTACAAGGGTTTAAAAAAAAAAAAAAAGAATTACTTGCATCTATGTGAAATGGAGAAAAAAAGTGGTGAGAAATACTTAATTTTATGGAAGGGCTGGCATCCTATTAGACCCTTCACAGGTCCTGTTCACCACCCTTACCTTAGTAAAGAGGTTCCAAGCATTTGTGATGCATTTTCATTGTTTACCTTTAAAACTCAAGTTTTGTATTGCAATTATGTCCTCAAAGCATAGGGCAAACCCTTAGGCCTCTAGGCCCAACCAGCAAAGTCAGTGGACCAAGGAACCAATACACAGAAGTTAAGGGTTTTAAAAAAAAAAACAAAACTATCAAAAGTAATAGTTTCATACACATGTTAAAACGAGTGGAAATGCGCATCGGCCAGGGGGAGGGGGAGGGGTAAAGGGGGGGAAAGTAGGAGCATGAATCATGTAACCATGTTAACTTTTCTAAAAAATGAATATTAATAAATGTTTAAAATTTTTTTTAAGATTGGTAAGGGTGGGCAATGGGGGTCAAGTGACTTGCCCAGGGTCACACAGCTGGAAAGTGGCTGAGGCCGGGTTTGAACCTAGGACCTCCTGTCTCTACTCCACTGAGCTACCCAGCTGCCCAATTAAAAATTTTTTTTTTAAAAAGTAATAGTTTCATAAATAATCTTATTCTTTGTAAACTGAAATGTACATGTTTGTTAAGTTCATTTAAAAACTAATATAAAAGATACAGATCAAAAGACATATAGATATATAGAAAGAAAATAAAAAGGCAAATTTAGAATCTGGTAGCCCAGTCATACATACTAAGTTTTAAACAAATGCTCAAGTGATTGACCTATTTCTCTTCTGGACAGGCCAACCAGGAATCTAACAGTTGTGAATAAGATAAATCTTGGTGGATGGAGGCCTCTGGTCTACTGATGCAGCAAGACTCTTACTTTTGTATGGGCTACAGCCATCAACTTAATAGGGTACTAAGGATACCATTGGAAGTCCCATTGACCCGCCTCCCAGTCAGCCTAGATCACCAATTTTCCAGTAACTTCTGATAATCTCATTAAAGGTATAATTAGCCAAAACAAACAAAAATAATTATCAAGCTTGGCTTCAAATGAGACAATTGAGAAATCATTATCCCACTTCTTTGCAAAGGTAGAAAACTATACTTAAGGAAAATTCCCCCTCTCCTCTTTTATTATTATTTGTAAGGGGTATTATTTGTTGATGGTCTTTGGGAAGAGAAATGGAAGGAATATTATAGGAAGGTAAATTTTGTTTTCATCTGTTGTCTGTGCCTTGCATAGTGACCAATATGTAGTGGGCATTCAATAACTACTTGTTGGACTGAATTTTCTCTTTGAAGTGCATCACAGGATTTTTCTGGTAAGCCTATTATTTTTCTATGTTTTTTCTTAAATAATTATTTAAATATTTCCTCAAAGCCAAAATGTGTGTGTAATATCAAATTGAAGAAGGAAATCTAAGCAGGATTACCCTTCATTTATGTAAGTGGTCTCTCATCTTTATAAATTCCTTGAGAGTGAATGCCATATCTTATACCAGGGTTTAAGAAATCCCATCAAGTTATTTAGTAAATTAGTTTAGTAAATTAGTAAATTTAGTTATTGCCATTAAGTTATTTATACAATTAAATCATAGAACCGAAGAGCTGGAATTCAATCTTATCATCCCCAAATACATAAATATAATTTTCTGAAATTACACTTTACTGTCACTTGAAAAGAGCCAATAATCCTTTATAGTAGGATTGGTGAACCTTTAATTGTGAGACCTCCCATTGCGGGAGAAAGTGCTTGCTTTGGGCGGCTGGACAGAGAGGTAAGGAATGAAAAAATGCTAGGAAGAGGGGAAACAAGTAGCTTCCTGAGTGAGTGCTTGCTCTGCAAGTGTGCTTCATCTTCCCCAACACTGTAACACCTGGTACAAGCAATATTGGGGGCTAGTCTTGGAACTTTCTCTATGTGCTCTAGCTATTCCAGTCCACATTAGAGCTCTCCCTACCCAGGGGTGGAGAGCTATCAGTTTATAACCCAGAAAAATCTTGATTAGATTCTGAGCTTTTCCCAGATCTTCCTGATTTTTATTAGCATTATAGAGAACTAAGGACAAATTCTGTGAATATATTGTCTTTCCTGCTGCTTTGATGAAGTTATAAGGGAAAGATTTTGAATCTGTACTTTCAGTGTAAGAAAACTCCTACAAATGCAGATCAATAACTGTTCAGCAACTTAAAGAGACTCAGCATGCTGCCAGGGTCACTAGGGAGATAAGTAACTTTCAAAGATCAAACAGCCAGTATGAGTCAGAACTGGTATTTAGATCCAAGTCCTGACTCTAAACCACCTCCCCACCAACTATATATAGTACAGTGAACTTAAGCTATTGTCCCAATTAACTTTTTAGCTTTTATTCTAAGGTATTCTAAATAAAGCATCATTTATTTTCACAAACAGAATTGACTATATTTTGCCAATTGTAACAATTAAAATTGATTGCCAATAAATGTAAGAGTTAAAAAATGAGATTGTAGTCTCCATTTATAAAATAATTAATCCTTGTCAAAATAGCTGTTAGTAGCTTTTAACAATTTAGTTTAATATAAATATAGTAAAAGAGAGAAAGATAGGAAAGAAGTAAAAAGTACTGTCTAGCTAGATACCCTATAACTGCTATCAAAAGAAGTGTGGCTCACCACCCAGCAAGGGCTCCCTCCAGTCCCGATCTACACAAGGAGTCACAGTAGTCTCTTCAGCCAAAAGTCTCAGTGGTGTCTTCAGCAAGGGTTCCACCAATGCAAGCCTCTTCTTCCTTCAGCTCTAGTCACTCCCAGGAGAAAAGTGACTCCAAAAAGCCAAGGAATCAATCCACAATTCTCTCTCAAAAGACCAGGAATGAATGAATCTTCTTTTGGGTCTCATCTTTTATACCCCCTTTTCCAAGTCACTTCCTATCTCTACACCTCTTCACAGGAACCAATCACAGTCTTTCAATTTGCCTAGTACTACCGTCATACTTTCCTCTTTATTTCTGCCTTAGAAAGCTATAGTAATATATTAAATAACAATAGTGACAATGAGCAATCTTGCTTCGCTTCTGATCTAACTGGGAAGTTCCCAGTGTTTCATCACTATAAAGAATGTTAGTACTTGGTTTTACATAAATAAATCTTAAGAACATGTTAAAGCAAGGTTCTTTTGTTCCCATGTTTCAGTATTTAACATTTTATATTTTATTAAAGACTTTTCTGCATCTATCATTATAATCACGTGTTTTCAGTTTTTCCATTAATATGGTTAATGCCAGTTGATTTTCTAATTTTGAACTTTCCTTACATTGTTGCTATGAATCCAACTTGGTCACAATGAATCATTTTTTGGTTAAGCTGTTATAATTGCTTTGCTGGTATATTATTTATCATATCAATATTCAATAGTGATATTGGACTGTAATTTCTGATTTGGGAAACGAGCCACCTTTGTTTAGTAGATGGTCTTGTTCCTCTATATTTAAAAAGTTTATGTAGGATCATACAATGGCAAGTGTTATATGTGGAGTCAGATGGCTTGGGTTCAAATCCAGGATACTATTTTCTAACTATAACTTTGGGCAAGTCAACACTCTTGAGTCTCAAATGTCCTCATCTGTAAAAAGTTAGACTATTTGACTTTATGGGGTTCTTTCCAACTGCTCATCTATGATATTGTTAATTTTACTTTAAATGTTTGATAAAATTCATTTATAAAATAATTTAGACATGTCTATCTATGTGTAGCTGTTTTCAATTTCCCTCAGACCAAAATAAATGTAAAATAAGTGAATAAAAGAGGTATAATGAGGATTTCTTTAGTGTATGGGGTTATACTAGATAGTTGCTGAGGTTCCTTTTAACCCTCAACTTTTAGTATCTGTGAATTAGATGAATGATACAATGTGTAACTATGATGGCTACAACCTGGCCTGTTTAAAAAACTTTCAACACTAAAAAATGGGAAACGGATAAAAGAATAAATACTGACTAGAGACAATTACCATTTCCTAAGGAAATTTAACTGATATAAGTCAAACACTGCAGTAAGATCTGAAATAATATTAGCAAGTGAGTTATTATTGATACTCTTGTGAAGTTAAGAAATATGGCGATCAAGCTACCATCCACAAATTAATTTAGAATATAAACTTATTTGTAAAAGTTTACAGAGGACAATAAAAGATTAAGAAATAATGATTTCATAAAGGTGGCAGGAAAAAACAAGTCAACAGAAAGGATGGAAATCCAATGCCAGATCATATCCAGGGCACTTCAATTTGAAACTAGGAAGAATGGCAAATAGATGAAAAATGATAAAGATATTACAAACATAAACCTTTCTCCTCATCAGAAAGATGAACCACTACCTTGGTCCTGATGTACCTGATGGAAATAATAACAACTAACATTTAGATATCCACGATTATATTTGAGTCCAATGACAAAGCATAAGGTAGGTATAACAGGTAAAATAATCCCCATTTTACAAATGGGGAAACTAAGGCTCAGAATAACTAAGTAAATTGGCCATGGTCATGTTGCTGGTGTCAGAAGTAGGATTTGCACCTAAATTTCCGACTCCCAGTTCAACTCTTTTCACTAAGCCACACTGTCTCCTGAGAAAATAAATTAATCTTTTAAGGAATTAGAAATAGGTCAAAAGAAAATAAAGGAAGAACAGCTATGAATACCCAAAGAAGGTCCATGCTGGAAGTTAACAATTTTGAGTTAGTTTTTTCCCCCCCTGTTGTTCCACTACACTTGTTCTTTTTCTTTATTATAAGGATATAATAAAATACCTGGAAAGGAAACCTCAGGTCATTTAACCAAACCTCAATCATTTTACAAATATGGAAACCTGAGTCTCAGAGAGGTAAAGTGACTGAATTTGCTTCCTATCCATTTGACCTTTCTTTTCTTTTCTTTTCTTTTTTTAAATAAAAACCCTTACCTTCCGTCTTGGAGTCAATACTGTGCATTGGCTCCAAGGCAGAAGAGTGGTTAAGGGCTAGGTAATGGGGGTTAAGTGACTTGCCCAGGGTCACACAGCTGGGAAGTATCTGAGGCTAGATTTGAACCTAGGACTTCTCATCTCCAGGTCTGGCTCTCAAACCACTGAGTTACCCAGCTGCTCCCCATTTAACCTTTCTATAAGTTTAATTGTTTTTCTATGCTTTCAGTCATATCTGACCCCCTCAGTGAACCCATTTGGGGTTTTCTTAGCAAAGACACTGAAGAGAGGCTGGCCATTCCCTTCTCCAGCTCATTTTATAGATAAGGCAAACAGGGTTAAGTGACTTGCCCAGGTTCATAGAGCTAGTAAGTGCCTGAGGCCAAATTTTAACTTAGGAAGATGAATCTTCCTCATTCCAGACCAGCCACTCCATCCACTGGGCCACCTAGCTGCCCTCTTCTACAAGATACTGTGTTTTCCTCATCTGTAAAACAGGGACAAGACTTTGCCTATCTTACATCATTGTTATGGGGATTATTAGGTGAGATAGTGTACCATGCAAATGTAATGTGGTAGAAGTGGAATTAATATATAACTGATGACTAAAAGATTTTAAGGTTCTTGGATCCATTAAATTCCAGCAGTCTAGTCAGCTTAATCCGCCTTTACATGAATATGTGACTTCATCTCTGTAAGCAGTTGTCATTCCTTCAGATCACAACTTATTTATGCCTTTTTACCCTGTGAGATTCTTCTTGACCATGTTCTCGAATAGAGCCTTTAGAGAGGATCTATCCAAGGTGCTGGAGGCCCTCCTCTAGATCTTTTACATTTAGTGAATGCTGCATATGGTTATTCATCTATATTCCCCCTGTTGCCACATGACCAACAAATTGTCTTTTTTCCAATCATACATTTCCTTAATGATTTCCCTTGGAATACTGGTTTGAGATTATTGAAAGCACCATGCAATTTCTCAAATGCATTCTAACCTGTTCTTTTCCTATTTAATTCAGCTCTCATCGTCCATGTAAGTACTGATCCTGGAAAAAAAAACAAAACACCACACTATTGCAACTTTTAACTGAGTAGCATTTCAGTAAATTTATTTCATTAAGTCACTATATGGAAGTTAATGACAATGGTTGACTATAATTCACTTTACCCTCCTTTAGTTGACAGTCTTATATTTCAACTCTTGTTAAAGTTTATTTTTTGGATAAGGAAAAATAATGCAGAAAAAATTTAGTCAACCCAGGCTTGTCCTGACTTAGTCACAAACTTCCTATGTGAAATCAAGAATGCAATATAACCTGTACCTCAATTTCTATAGCTACCAAGTATCAAGAGACTCAAACAAGATGTATGAGTTAGCAGAAATTAGGAGGCAGCATGAAAAAGAATGTCCTGCTATAGTAATTTACCAAAGAAACTTAGGAGATGAAGACAAAAGAGTGGACACTGAAGAATGCAGTAAAGAATTTGAAGGGAGCTGAAAATATAATAGTAAGAGTATATAATCTATAAGTTGGATATGCAGAATATAGCTTCCACCCTTCAGATGAAAGTTTTCTAGTGAGGCTATTTTTCTAGTGAATATAACTGCATCATGGTGCAACAGAAAGAACTCAAATTCAATGTGAATTCAGCCACTACTTTTCTGTTAGGTGGATCACTCTATATTTCTCAGTTTCCACATACATAAAAAAAAGTGAGACATTAACTATAAGGTCCCTTTCAACTCTAAATACCATTCTTAGAAAGATAATATGTGGTAGAGATGTAGTTACCAACTAAAATGAGAGAAAAACAATGATAAAGGCTTGCAATGATTCAAATTTCTAGATGCAAAGAATATGAGGTACAACACTTCAGATTGGCAAGGAAATTGGACTAATTTTCCAAAACAGATAATAAGGAAAGAAAACACCAGTTGCTGGGAAATTTTTCTAGGTTACTCTGAGCAGGTCAAAGATTTTAAAAACTATTCATTTTCTTCTGGAATGAAAGGCAATGAGACATTGTGATTTAATCAAAAAGATTAAAGATATCATGAAGTTAGTTATTTTATAATCTTAGTCAAAGTAGACTGGTCTAGCGGTAAAAGCTAGGAATATATATGTGAAATAAAACAGCAGATTTAAGTTTAACCATCTGCATGGTGCCTTTCATTTAAATACAAGGTTTTAGCTAGCATAAGAGGCAAAGTTCAAGGAATCACTTAAGTGAAATCACAGAATTTAACAGCAGGAAAAGACAAGAGGACTATCAGTCCAACCCATACCTAAGAAGAATTTACTTCATCTCAAATAGGATAAATGCTTGTCCAGTCTTGAAGATCTCTGAATAGAGTAAATCCATTACCTCCTCAATCAGACTATTATATATACTCTGAGATAACTCTTATCTGTCCAAAAATTCTTCTTTGAGTCAAGTCTAAATCTTATTGCTCCTTTTTGTTGGGGGGGAGGAGGGAAGAGTTCAATTTCTCTTCTATATGATAGCCTTCCAACAACTTTAAAACAAGGAAAACTCCATGAAGAGTGCTGACACTGACAGGAAATGGTAGTCCTAGACAGGAACATAAAAAGTGCTTGATAAATGCTTATTGATTTGTCTTGATATGGAATCAAGCAAACAACCAAAATCAGAGCTGGACAGAAGTGATATTTGATGCCTAAAAGGGCCTTAGGGTTGGAAAAAAGAATAGTTGACATTTACATAGTACTATAGTGTTTTCAAAGTAGTTCACATAATATTTCATTTTATCCTTATAAAAATCCTGAAAGATACTGTAAGTAGCTTACCCAAAGAGCAGTGATGGCTAACCTTTTAAAGACCATGCCCTACCACCCCAGACCTCCTGCCACTCTCCCCTACTCCCTTACCCCAGGCAGCGAAGGAAGAAGTTGGGCTACTGAGCAAAGGGATGGGTGAAGTGAAAAAAATGTCCTCAGTGTGGTGGAGAGGGGGAAGGGAGCAGCTTCCCCAAGTCTTCTGCCTTTCTTATCAACTCTGGTGGGTGACAGCTCCTGTGCCCACAAGAGAGGGATCTGCATACTCTTTTTGGTATGTGTGCCATTGGTTTGCCATCACGGCCATAGAGGAAACCAAGGCTCCATAAGGGTTAAATGACTCATAAATGGTCAAAAAATGTATTAATGTCATAGCTGGGATCAAATCCAATTACTTCTGACTCTTTGGCCAGAATTCTCAGAATGATTGCTGCCTTTCTTTCAAAAAGCACAAGGAGTCAGATAAAACTGATTCAAAAACAGTTTCTGAGTTAGAATTAAGGATAAGATGTAATTAATATAAATTTCCCAAGATCAAGAACAATCTGGAAGTTACAAAGACTATTTCCAGACCCAGAATTTGTCAGCAGTATACATATGGCTGAATAAATCTTTTTACTCTTATGGGTCAGTTTCCTCATTTGTAAAATAAAGGTGATATTAGGAGGTCAATGCAGAGCCTTCAGGTACAGATCGATGACACTCTGGCCTGAACATTCCCAAAGGAAAGACCAAGTAGAAGAAGACTGTTGATTGCCTAGATTTCTACATGTATCTGAATTGAAAACTTATAAAGTCTGTCTAATAATGTGTATGTCTGGAATAAGCAATACAGAAAGATGATGATCTGAGTTCAAACTGAAGAGAAAAATTGGTTGGATTGCTTTTGGGAAATTGCAAAATTCTCCTACAGATCCCACAAACATTGTCAAAGCAAAGATCCATCTTTTCAATACTAACATACATTTTTACTATTGTTATTGAGTGGAAGTGAGATATGAAACACTACTTCCACTAAAAATCTGAGTCACATAGAAAGTAATGAAGAGGTGTGTGGTAGATATGAGCCCACTGTAATACATAACTGATGAAGGACTCTAAAGAACCAAAGTTGAGGACATCAAGGAATTGTATGACAAGAAGAGAAAATGGCCTGGTAAACCGACCAGAGTAAGGGAATACAAGTGTATAGCCAGAGTTCCACTACTCCAATGTTGAGAGAAATCAGCCTGGCCTGAATGGGTTGTAATGATCTTTTGAAAAGATCTTTGGAAACAATGAGTTCAGATTCCAATATATGAGTATAAGGGAGTAAGATTCTTTCAGAGTGTGAAATTCTAATTACATCACCAAAAAAGACAGGCAAGCCTGAGGAAGAAGCAATTAAAGAGGAAACAAAAGTATGCTTCAAGATGCTAAACTAAATTGATCAGGTAACATCCATTCAGAGGAATATACGGAAATGAACTGGGCTTTTACAGGACAGAAATTATTTCAGGAATTAATGGAGGGAAGGCGATTAGAGGGTGGCATGGAGCTAAGACAGAGGCAGTTGTAACTGCAGAATCAGCTGTGGCTTGGTGGTTAAGCACACTGAGTCTGTAGTCAAGAAGACATGAGTTCAAACCCAGTCTCAGATAGTTCCTAACTGTGTGACCCTGAGCAAGTCACTTAATCTCTGATAGCCTGACAAAAGGATCCACCAGATTCACTGAAGAAGGAAATAGCAAACCATTCCAGTATCCTTTGCCAAGAAAATCCTATGGATAGCCATGGTCCATGGGGTCACAGACAGAGTCAAGACAAGACTAAGGAAATGAACAACAATAAAGTTAAGGTAACATGGTAATGGAATTGGAGTTAAGAGTAAGTACCCAGCTCTATCACTTAGATGTGTGACCTTGAACAAGTATCTTTCTTTCATGACTTCAGTCTTCACTGGCAAAATGGAAAAGCTGGTCTAAATGACTTGAGTTTCCTTCCAGCTCTAAACATATGATTCCATAATAAAGAACAGTTAAAGCAAGATGCAATTTCTGTGAGAAAAAGGAAACAAAAGTATGTATACTTCAGAATATCTTTATTTGGGGCCATAAAGAACAAAAAGAGGGGGATTAGAAAGTTAAGAGAGGAAAGGACAAAGAGGAAAAGGACAATAGGCCCCATACAGAAGGCTCCCAAGAACATCAACAAGTAGAATTAAAGAAAAGGGAAGGAAGAGGCAAGGACCTCTAGATAGCATAGAACCAGATGTAAATAGTACTAACCCAAAGGAATCAACAGAGGAAGAATTCAAATGAAATGAAGAATAAGAAGAATCCAAAAGATAATTTTAGGATACTATTAACATGATCTTAAAAAGTATGGGACTATTTTAATAATTTCCTTCTACCCTAGCTATTTCACTTAGAAAGTTTCCAAGGTATCTATACTTGGAAAAGGAGGGGAAAAGATTGAGGAAATTTATTACAACTGTAACTATCAATAATGCAACTTTATAAACTTCCATTTTTATGATAGCCAATAAGCATACAATTCTTATCACATGTGTATACAGCATATAAAAATATTTGAAATTTGAAAGTTTGCTTTTCAGTCTCTAATCCCATTTGGTCATCCAGTGATTGTCCCCTGATTGTCATTCCTTGGGTTTCTCCACCAAGTAATACCTACTTTATTTCATATCTCAATGTTACAAGAATGAGATGAGATGATGAAGTACTTTATAAAAAGGCTATAAAAATTTTAATATTCTTCAATGTCAGCAGTTCCAATAAGGCCCAGTGTATAAAGATGTGGTGAAACTAATTCCATATCAAATGTATAAGTGCTTAGCATAATGCCTGGCACTTAATATTCTCTCCTTCCCCTTTTTTCTACTCACTCAAAGGTGATAATATCAAGTAGGCTAAGAAAGAAGCTAAAGCTAACACCTAATGTGAAATTAAAATGATCATCAATAATTCCTTTAGATTTTTTAATTTGTCATAATTCTAAGTTTCTTACTTATTTCTGCCTTTAACATGAACATTCACATCTTGAATAATCTATGTCAGTTATCTTCATAGAATCTATTAATATCTACAGAACCCTGCTGTCCAGTAAAGCATAAAATTTCAATACTGCTGTCTCAAGGTACAGCATAAAACTATCATTCAAGTCTCTAATCACAAAAACACCATAATGAGCATATAGCAAAGACTTAAGAGACAAAACTTGGCCAACATTCAGATCTCTTGATTAGTAACCAACTTGACCAAAAAACATCTTAGAAAAAACTAAATTAAGAAAATTCATTAGCTTTCTCTAAACCCTTACTATGAAACTGAAGATATTTTCATTACTCTTCTAAAGGTTAATAATAATCTACCATGATTCAATTCTGACTTGACAAACTAAAAATCTAATGTTGAATTGAAGTCAAGTTTTAAAAAAAAGGTTCAAAAATGATGTCTTCTCCCCTCACATCCTCAAATACTTAAAAATATCTCCCCTTATTTAAATTTAAATGGACACTTTGGTTTAAAAACCATTGTTAATGATGGGCTCAGCAAATAAAAACAAAATACAACAAAATCATATGAATCATGAAGTTGACTTTCAATGTTTTTTTTAACCAATGGGGAAAGAAAACTATCTCATCTAAAAGTTATCAGTGTAAACCAAATTATCTAAGTAAAACACTAAGTACCATTTTCTGTCACTTAGCCCATAGATACAATGAATTTAGTTTGAAGGTGACTATAAAAAACGAGAATGTTTATTTTTAATAAATGTTTTCCTGTACTTACTGTAGGTATTTTTTTCTCATGGTAACCAACTTAAATGTAAAAGTACAGCCAGTTTGTTATGGAGACTTTTGCTAGTTATTTTCTAACAGTATTCTGTTGCCTCCATCCCTTCTCATTTAAGGAAGCATTTAATTAAAAAATGTAAAACAAACATTTCACAAAGAAACGAAGCAGGGCTGAAGCACGAGAGCAAACAAACAAAAAAAAATCCCATTTTGCCAAAACAATTCACCTCTCCCCTCCCCCACCTTTCAACAACTACCCTCCAGCACAACCCAAACACTACGAAACTTTCCATCAAAAACAAAGCAAACCAGAAAACCAGTCCCACCCCACCCTCCCTCAAGCCGGTGGTCCACCCTAAAGATGAAACTTCATTGCCAAAGGTTTCTCTCCAAGTCTCTAACCTCACATCGCCCCCAAATCGAACAGAGCCTTCTCTAGCTAGTCCTACCGCTCCACCCAGCAGCCAGGCTGTACGTCCCTTCCCCTCCCCCAGGCCTCGCTGGCCTTCCAGGGGGGCTGCAGGCCCGAGCCCAGATCCCCGAGCCCAGTAGGCTCCTCAATGTCCCATTCTGGGCCTACCTCGCCCTCCCAACACATTTCCTCAAGAGGCAGGAATTGAGCTCGGGAAAGGATGGGAGCTGAAGCGGAGGGTGGCATTCCCAGGCCCGGGCCCCTGGAGGCCACGTTTCCCTTCCAACTTCCCCGCGCCCACACACCACACAAACACACACACGCACTGACACACAGACACAAATTCACATACGCATTCACACACAGACACACTTACACCCACCTTCCAGAAAGCGGCCATCCCGAGCAGCGCTGCCGGGGCCGCCGCCGCTGCCGCCGCCGGCCGCCATGTTCCTCTTCCTCCTCCTCCTCCTCCTCCTCCTCCACCACCACCACCACCACCAGCACCACTGCCGCCGCCACGGCCACAGTCTCCTCCTTACTCCATCATCGTCTTCACCGCCGCCGCGCCGAACAGGAGTGGGGAAAAGGCCGCGCCACCCGGCAGTGCAGCAGCCACGTCGCAGGTCCCGGCCCGACCACTCAGCCCCACCACCGGTTCCTACACCTCCACAGTCCGGCTAAGCTGAGGCGACCAACGCACCGTCCTCGGGAGATGTGTTCTGTGACCTGGGCCCCGGCCCCGACAGCGGGTGGTGCTATAGCACCCAGGCCTGGCTTGGCTCCGGCTTCCACCGCGCCCGACCCCGCCGGAAAAGCCCCCTTTCCTCGGCCCCAGGCGAGCGCCCCGGGGAGGCGAAGACCGCGAGAGCAGCGCGCGCTCGGGCCGGGAGATTCGTCTGTGCCCTTAGGCCGGCCAGTAAAATGGCCACAGCGGCGGCAGGAGTAGCAGCTGCGCTGAGGTGGCGAAAGCTACGTGCTCCCCTCAGTCGCCCCCCAGCCCTGGCCCCTCGCTCAGGCCTCTAAGCCACCGCCCGCTGACTACTGGCTCTCCCCGCCTGGTTACAATGCATCAACTCCGGCCTCTTGGGCAGTCCATGTGGGCAGGGGTGGAGGCGGGGTGGGTTTCGTCTCGGGCGGCTGCTCCTCCCCCACAGGCCCGGGCCGGGGCTTCCGCCTCCCTCAGATGCAGCAGTGAACACCTCCGCCGCTGGCTGCTTCCGCAGCAGCGCCAGCACCGGCTCCGACTAAGAAAGGAAGGGAGGGAGGGAAAGGAGGAGGGAGGCCCCGCGCGCTGGCCGCCCAGGCCTCACGGCGCAGCTGCCTCGAGAGCCCCCCGAGCTCCGCGCTTCCGGCCGCCGCGTGGGCAGCTGCTGCTCGGAAGAGCTCTTGGGCTGGGGAGGCGGGGAGTGCTGGTTCCCCAGCTCTCCGCAGTCAGTATCTTTTTAAGAATCTAAGGACCGTAGCGGGTGGGTAGAATAATGTATTTCTCTTAGTGACGGAGGAAAAAAGGCCAAGGTTACAAAGTGTTTGGGGAAGACAGCGTGGTGTAGGGAACAGCTGTTGGAATGGTTGGGACCTAGCTTTCTACCACTTACCTGTGGAACCCTGTGGGCAAGTCTCTCCACCTCCCTGGGTCTCTGTGCCATCAATCGTAAAATGAAAAGAACCCGCTGATCTCCTATGATCACTGTTTCTAACGGGGGTTTGATATTCGGAAGCACCTTAACCCTCAAAGATTAGGTTATTATTTAAATGAAGGGGAAAGAATCCTAATACATTAATCATTTGAGAGTTTTCTGTTAGACTCAGCTTTTTATAGAGGTATAGAGAGAGCGTTCTTGCTCTAGCCTGTTTCACTTAGAGGTCGCCTCACCTCCCACATATTCAATTATCTCTTAACCTGTCAGTTCTCTGATCTATTTATCTAGCTCTAACCTCTCAGTTGTTCTCGAGTATCACATCTCCCATTGTCTATTGGACATCTTAAACTAAATACCCCATAGATAACTTCAATGTGAAATCCAAAGCTGAACTCATTATCTTTTCTCCCCAAATTCTCCCAGATTCCTTAACGTAACCAACCACCCACTTCCCAGGCGCTCAGTCTCACAACCTTAACCCTTCACTTCTCTCACACTCCCATGTCCAATTAGTAGCCAAGTCCTATCTTCTACTTTCTGTCTTCAAAAGATCTCGTATATATATCAATCTTTTCTCAGCTGACACTCATCCCTCTAGTGGAGACCTTCTTTGGATTGACCTCCCTGCCATAATTCACTCTCTACTCCAGTCCATCTTATATTCCATTGTAAAACTGATCTCATAATATCAAGCCTGATCTTGTTCCTCCACCTCATTCTGTCAATTCCAGTGGTTTCTTCTGGTCCCCAGGATCACTGGATATCCTCTATTTGACTTTTTAAAGCTCTCTATACCCTTGAATCTTCCTACCTTATTCCCTCACCCTTATGCTTTCTTTTTTAATCTTACCTTTTATTTTAGAATCCATTCCAAGGCAGAAGAGCTGGTAGGGCTAGGTGATTGGGGTTGTGACTTACCAGGTTCATACAGCTAGGAAGTATCTGAGACCATATTTGAACCCCAGACTCATCCATCTCCAGACCTGGCTATCCACTGAGCCACCTAGTTGCCTTACCAATATACTCTTGTATCCAATAAAATACCTTGATGTTCCATTTCTTGACTCCATGTGTTGTTTTTTCTGTTAGTTTCCCCTGGCTGTCTTTCATGCCTGGAGTTCTCTTCCCTCCTCACTTCTGCCTCCTGGCTTCCTTAGAGTTTCAGCTAAATTCTCATCTTTTGCTAGAAGCCTTTCCAAATTCTCCTTAATCTTGATACTTTCCCTTTGTGAATTATCTATTCTCTATATATTACATATATATTTTTAAATGTACAAAGCACAGTTTTCATCACACTTAAGATGTATTGTGGATGAAAGATTAGAATTACACAAATTTCTGCACCAAAGAATGTGAAAGCTAAGTAAAGTTATGAAAGATAATCTTCATATGCATCTTTCTTGTACATAGTTGTTTGGGTGATGTCTCCACATTAGAGTATGAACTTGGTGAGAACAAGGACTGTATTTGGCTTTCTTTTGTTTCCCAGAATTTAGTATGTGCTTAGACTTATCCCTGCTATGTAATGAGTTCTTAATAAATACTCGTTGATTTGACTGAACTAAAGCTTTAACTGTTTTATTGCTATGTCACTGCTTTAAAAAAAATAAAGCTTTGAAACACTTTATTGCAATTTCTATCTCTGACACACAATAATCCTGACCCATTTTTGCAGATGAGGAAACTAAGGTGGTTTATCTCTCCTCACTCCATCCCTAGACAGCATATATCTGAAGTAGGTTTAGAAGGCCTGCTATCATCTCCTAAGTCCAGCCCTAGATCACACTGTTATCGAGTGGTTACAAGCAAGGCTTCAATTTATTAGACACCTACATGAGAAGAGTGTGTGGATGCTGTAATGAATAGGAGAGATAGCCTTGAAATCACTAAGACTTGAATTCATGTCCTTCTAGACTAGTTTTATTTGCACCAGGCAGCCAAAACAATAAAAAGGAATTGCTAGTTTTTACTGATGATGAGTTCCCTAAATTATTCATACCACAAGTCCAGCTTTCTTCTTCACCCTAAAAAACACAATTTTCATCACACTTAAGATATGTGGGGTATTAGACATTATAATTACACAGACTTCTACACCAAAGAGTGTGAAAGCTAAATTAAGTTACAAAAGAAATGTTATGGAAATTCAAGAAAGGAAGAGAGCAGCTTGATGGAGGAAGTAGTGGTTCCATACTTTAAAGAACAGGCAGAAATCCCTTATGGGATAGGAGATCACATAAACAAAAGTGAAAAAGAACAAGATGGCATTCCAACTACTTGGAAGAGAATATAAAAGGAAATAAGGCTAAAAAGGATAGCTTAGAGCCAAAATTATAGTGTCAGAAATGGAAGACCCTTAATTATCTAATACAGTTAACTCATTCTGCAGATGAAGAAAATGAAGTCTAGTGAGGGTTATTCATCAGAATTACAGTTAATAACGATTTAAACTTGTATCTTTTTTCAATGTATGCCAATTTGCTTTTAAGAAAATAATTTTGAAAGAAATACACAGCCCAAAAAAACAAACACCTATGTTAACTTTAATGTAATACCTATGTTAACTTTAATGTACAATACATCCTGTTCTTTATCTTTCAATTTCTCCCTTCTGCTACTCCCCACCCACCAAGAAATAAAATAAAATAAAAATTCCTCAACCTGTCTTCCAACTCACACCAGTGTTTCTCCTCCTGTTCAGTGTTCTCTATCCCAGTCCCACCCCACCCATGTCCATGAACCGTATGTCCCTTCTCTCCACAGGTGAGCTGCCCCCTTCCTGCCTCCCTTCCTCTCTTCCCCAATTCCCCAAAACTCTGTATTAAGTAAAAATTGTTTTACATAGAGGTCTGTAAAACAATTCACTTATGTAAAGCAAGAATTGTCAGTATTATGGTGCCATCAACAATAAAGTAACATCTCAAGAAGAGAAATAGTTTTGGAGGAGAAAGAAAGATAGTGGCTTTGTTTTGGTACATTTTGAATCTGAGATGTTGATAAAAGATCTTCAGACAGAGGTAACCAGACAATTGGAATGAAGAGTTTTGAGTCCTGCTTCTAACATTTAATTAGCAGTGTAATCATAGAGAATACTCTCAACCTCTATAAGACTGTTTTCTCTCCTGTACAATGGGGTTAATTGTACTATCTACCTCATAAAGATGATATAAGGAAAATGTTTTATAAACATTAAAGTACTATACAGATTTGAGTTTGCATTATTGTAGAGGGTCCAGGAAATTCAAATTCATGGATTTTTAGATATATTCTTTAGGTATAGGTTTGTCCTTTTTGCTCCAAGTTTTAATTTCCTAAATTTGAAACTCATTGATGTTACAGGAGTTATTAACTAACTGCCTATTGGACATTTCAAACTAGAATGTCCCATGGGCATTCCTAACTCAACATATCCAAAACAAACCTCTATCTTTCCCCACAAATGTACAAAATTTCCAAGACTTCTCTTATCAACATATTCTTGACATGTAATCCTAACTCTTTACTTTCTCTCATTTCCCACATTTAATCAATTGCCAAATTGTGCCATTTCTATCTCCCCAACATCTGTCCCTTGTGTCCCTTTTTTCTATTCATCTAGCTACTATTTTATTTCAGACCCTCATTGCCTCCTGCAACAGCCTTCTAATTAAAGCCTCCCCTTTTCAAATCTCTCTATCCAATCCATCTTCCACATAACTGATTAACTGATTATCATTAAAAATATTTATAGCTGCTCTTTTTGTGGTGGCAAAGAATTGGAAACTAAAGGGATGCCCCTCAATTGGGGAATGGCTGAACAAATTGTGGTATATGATAGTGATAGAATATTATTGTGCAGTAAGGAATGGGGAATAGGATGATTTCAGAAAGAGCTGGAAAGACCTACATGAAATGATTCGGAATGAAATAAGCAGAACCAGGAGAACATTATATATATAGTAATTGCAATACTGTGGAAATATCGAATGTAATAGACTTTGCTGCTAACAGCTATACAATGATCCAGGACAATTCTGAGGACTTAATGGAAAAAAAAAATGCTATCATCCTCCAAATAAAGAACTGTTGGAATAAAAATGCAGATAAAAACATATGCTTTATCACTTGTTTATTTGGGTACATGTTTTGGGGTTTTGGTTCTATAAGATTATCTGCTTACAAAAATGAATAATATGGAGATATATTTTGGATGATAATGCATATATAATGCAGATTGAATTGCTGGGGAGGGAAGAAGGGAAGAAGGGAGTGAGATAATATGGATCACATAACTTTGGAAAATGTATATGGAAATTTTTTGTTAAAATAAACTTTTTTAATTAAAAAAGCACTATAACATACACAGTCTCTGGGGAGAGTAAGTTCGAATTTGAAGTGAGATAGTAGAGAGGTACATGTTAAGAGGACTCTTTATAACCAAACCCTACCTCTGGATTCCTGTTTCTTCCTTCCTTCCTTCCTTCCTTCCTTCCTTCCTTCCTTCCTTCCTTCCTTCCTTCCTTCCTTCCTTCCTTTCTTTCTTTCTTTCTTTCTTTCTTTCTTTCTTTCTTTCTTTCTTTCTTTCTTTCTTTCTTTCTTTCAATCCTTACCTTCCATCTTGGAATCAATACTGTGTTTTGCTTCCAAGGCAGAAGAGTGGTAAGGGCTAGGCAATGGAGGTTAAGTGACCTGCCCAGAGTCACATAGCTGGGAAGAGTCTAAGGCCATTTTCGGACCCAGGACCTCCAGTCTCTGGACTTGACTCTCAATCCACTGAGCTATCTAGCTGCCCCCTTGACTCCTGTTTTTGAAAATCTCTTTTCTCTTTTGTGGAACCCTCGTGAAGATCCCTTTACAAGTAGCTCTCTTCTTGGCTTTGAGGACTAGTGCCTTCCTAGATTCTATACCCTATACTTCTCTCCATCACAATGGGTCACAACCCCTGAAGCTGTTGCTGAATATAGTTAATAATTTCTCTAGCCATTTCACTGCATTTGAGCTACTGCCACTTCCTCTGATGGATGATAGAACTTTTAGAGCTATTAAAAGGATATTGCCTACATATATTTCTCAAGGTTGCTGCTTGGTCAACTCCTTACTGCTGTTGCTACTGCTTTCAGTGGACTCTGCTATTGATGCCAGTTGCCACTGGGACCTCTAATGGTACTCCTTGATCTCCCAAACCTGCAAGGTTTCCTGAACATTCCCTTCTTGGAATACTTGTTTGTCCAAAGTCAGGGGAGAGCTCATGCCAAAAAAAATGGAGACATCACATGCAGACTCATAGTGGCTGAGAAAGAAAGTAACTACCCTTTCTCTACCTGGCAGCTCAAAACAGTCCCCTTTACCTAAAACTACCAAATAAAAGCAACTGAGGGGTGGGCAGGCTATCACTCCTCTATGCACACTCAATTCTGATTCAGCACCTTTTGAATCATTGGTTTTTCTAACTCCATAGCCCATTAGAAGTTTTTTCATCAATACCTAGTACCAGTTCCTTGGCTATTCATGGCAAGAAAGCAGCCCTCAGAATATTTTCACATTATCATTTGTACTAAAAATGTGTAGAGAATATGTCTATGGAGACATGTGGGACTTGAGAGACATGACATTTCTATTGAGCTCTTCCCTAAAGAAGATTTATCTGGAGTATAATTCTGGGTACCACATGTTAAAAAGGGCTTTGATAAATTGAAGAACATCCCAGATTAAAGCAATAAGGAGAGTGAAGGGCTCAGATTCATGCTATAATAGGAATGGCTGGAGGAATGAATGAATTTAAAGCATTTAGTTGAGCAATTTTTACCTGATGCATTTAAGGGCTGGGATTGAACATAAAAAAAGAGTGCCCTTCCCAGACCTTTGAGAGTATGGTTAAAAGGGTTTCAGAAGATGGGGTTCAGATGATATAATCTCAATTCTGACTATGTTATCAACAGTCAATTAGAAGAATACACATCTATGTTGCCTGAGATTTTGCTCTGTCATTTTGCTGATGGTTATAAAAGATCCAGTCAGCCCTCACTCAATGTCTTTGGTCAGAGAGGCCATTGACCCAAAATATTGGTTACCACTTGCCTAATTAATAAATTATGTTCAGAACTGTGTGAGATAAAAAATGATGACTAGTGTCCCACTCACTCAAATGAACAAAACCTAGAATCAGAATGTAGGAGTAAAATGAGGCAGTTGTTTATTCCCTTCATAAAAGAGATTACTTTAATGATAGACTAAGAAGTGCCGACTGACCAGGCAGCAAATGGGCAATATATAAAAGTTCCCAACACAAGGCTCCTTCCTGCTCCCCTGTCAGGGCCCCACACTGGGCCCTGACCCACAATCTAAAACACCTGTGACTGGGTTGTAGCTTCTTCCAACTCAGCTCAGATGAGGTAAGGGGAGCAACCACCATATTTATTGCCCTTTCTTCAACAGTCTCCCTCCCAAACTTGTCACAAAGTCCTCAATCAAAAAAAAGGTAACAAACTAGTCTTTGTAAGCTGAATTCTGTCTCACTCAATTCTGTCTCACACAAGAACTTTTGTCTCTCAGTTTACCTTAATTTTCAAATGTAACATTGGGAAATATTTAACTAAATAAGTAAATGTACAATAAAACAGATAATGGTATTTTGTGTTTTTCTAAGTAAATATGTAGCCTTCAGAGATCCTTATAAATGGTTTAGCACCCAGTTTCTATTTTAGTTTGAGCTCATTACTCTAGAACAGTGATGACAAACCTATGGCATGAGTGTCAGTGATGGCATGAGGAGCACTCTCTGTAGCCATTCAGCTACCCACACTCCTTCCCACTCCCAGTCCCCCATTCCCAAAGTTCATTACTAGAAAGGCAGAGGGATTAGGGTAGAACTGCTTCCCTCCCCTTCTCTACCATGTCTGATAACATTTTTTCACATCACCCATCCCTTTGTCCACAAGCCCAATGGAAGTGCTTTCTCTCTCCCTTGTGTGGGATAAGGGGTGGATGGGGCTCAGCACTCTATCTCTAAAAAGGTTCACCATCATTGCTCTAGAACAGCGATGGGCAAACTATAGCATCCCCCACCCCCTACCCTCCAGGCCAAATGCAGCTCCCTGAAATGTTCTATCCAGCTGTGGTATATTATTTCTAATCTGATGAATACAATGAGTAGGATACAATACAATGAAACTTTGAAAGAGTTGCCTTAGAAATAGACTGACAGATGAGCATTTCCTTTCCTTTGGCCCCTTCTTTAAAAAGTTTGCCCATTACTGCTCTAGAATATAGGTCTAGGGCAGCTGGGTAGCTCAGTGGAGTGAGAGTCAGGCCTAGAGACAGGAGGTCCTAGGTTCAAACCCGGCCTCAGCTACTTCCCAGCTGTGTGACCCTGGGCAAGTCACTTGGCCCCCATTGCCCACCCTTACCATTACCACTCTTCCACCTATGAGACAATACACTGAAGTACAAGGGTTTAAAAAAAAAAAAAAGAATATAGGTCTAATAGAGGCCTAAAGATATCAAAGAGTTAAAGCCACAGCCTAGTGGCTTTTGGGGCATAGTTTGAAATTTCTTTCTAGAATGGCTGGACCAGTAATTGACAGCTCTATCAACAATATCTATTTTCCTCCAACATCTGCCATTCTCTTTTTTTGGCATGCTAATTTGAGGAATGTAAGATAGGATTTCAGAGATGCTTTAATTTTCATTTCTCTAATTATTAGGGATTTGTAACATTTTTTCATATGACTAGTAATAGGTTAGATTTTTTCCCCCTTATTTTTCTACTAACTGATCAAATCCTTCTAATATTTATCACTTGGGGAATGACTCTTCCAGATTCTGATACAAATTGGCTATGTGAGTGGAACAATTGTTCAATCTCTCAGTGTCATAGGAAGCTTTGCAAGACCACAAATTGAAGAATAGGGTCTGATCTGCGCTGGTGAGAGAGTTTGGTCACTGGAGCACACTGATCAAATCACAGATCTGGTTCCTTGCCTGCTTGTCCCCCCAATAACAACAAACCACAAACTTCATCAATCATTCAGAGATCCTTGCCCTTCTCACTTCCCCCAATATCATTCTCACAATGAGACAGGTTGTATAGGACAAGAGTGGGAAACCCCTTGTTTTTAAAGGAACGACCTCATATAAATTCCTGTACTGGAAGTAAGAAATGCAAGAAAGTGAACTGGGTGGAGGAGAATGAAAGTCTACTTTTAAATCCCAGCTCTATCATTTACTGAATGATCTTAAGCAAGTTATTCCACAGTTCTTTTCCTCAGACTCCCTGTTATAAACTGAGGGAGTTAGAACTTTCTAAAGTCTCTTCTATCTCTACATCTATGATCTAGTGCCCAAGGGAAGATGATGTAGTTTCAAGGGAATACCTGTTTGCCTTTTTGTTTCTCCTTTAGCTTCTCCTCTCCCTTAACTCTTTCATATGTTTATTTTCTTAGGCTAAAACTGGAAGAAAGAGGTACACAATTTTTTAAAGTGTTATTCTCCCATGCCAAATGAGGGAGAAAACTGATTAGACTTACGTAGCCCTCATTAACTTCATTTTATCCTTTGAATTATCCCATCTCTTCTTCAGTTTGGATAAATATAACTCTTAGCTGTATAAGATTTAAAGATTAATCAGCACATTCAGTTGGGGCTTTAAAATTATTTAATAAATTTAAACTATCCTTCCTAGAATAAAAGTCACATTTTAGAATTAATTTCCTGATCTATCGCTTTTACTGACAGTATGCCATAGTCATTACATTATATCTTAAATTTTTTTTTCTTTTCTAGACCCCTCTTGTTAATGACATCAATATGAACACATTTATGCAGATTATTGTCTATTTCTCACTTAAGAGCTCTTCCAGAATCACTGAAGACAAGTGGCAAGGCAAAAGTCAAGATGGCTTACTGATGATGGCCTGGGATGAAGTGGATGATCTTAACATCTTCTATATCTGACCAAACCCTAAATATTCCATATCACCTGCTTCAGCTGCCTTTATGGATATCGGAACATATTGCTTTCATCTGCCCATTCCTTTAGGGAGGAAGTCTTCACTTGTTGGGGGGATAAATCCCCTTAACTAACCAACTAGTTTGAGAACTATTAGTTACCCTTAACATGGGTTAGCCTACCTGATGAGAGAGCTTTACCAAGGTTTGTCTGCTGTTCATGTTATACAGCTTCTTGGAGCCAAATGTGAGACTTGGGTGAAAGCTGAACATCAAAGGTGGGCGAACAGCTTTGAAAATGGTGTGGCAAGGCCTCACACCAAAGGTGTTAATCCTTCAGGCACACCCCATGTACTGGTTCCAAAGGTAGACTATGCAGGCTTTCTTTTGTCTTTGACTCTTCAGGATACCTGCCCAATAGAGTAAGTGCTGGATCAAAAGGTATAAGAAGATTGGTGAGTTTTCACTCATAATTTCAAATTGTTTTCCAGAATGATCAAACAAATCTACAACTCTTCCAATAGTATGCCTAACTTCCCATAGCTCCTCCAATGCTCATGAGTTTCATTTTGATCAGTTTTGTTATCATAATGGGGATAAGATGTCAGAATTGTTTTAATCTATGGATTCTTTGTTCACATGATTATTGGTAGTATGAATTTCCTCTGAAAATTATTCAACTCCTTTAACTACTACTATTAGGAAATGGCTCTTAGTCTTCTTTATGTATGTCAATTACCTAAAATTCTTAAATATCAGACTTTTGTTAGATTTGTTTCATTTAGATATTTTCCCCTACTTAGTAGTCTGTCTTCTTATTTCACTTGCTCTGATTAGGTTTCTGCAAAACTTGAATTTTGGGGAATAAGAATTGTTTCGTTTATCTCTTACGTAACCTTGATTTATGCCTTCTTTTGCTAAGAATTTTCCTGCTAATCATAGTTGTGAATGGTGTCTACTATTCACTAATTTTTTTCTGATATGATCTTTTATTCTTAAATCATGTTTCCATTTGAATTTTATTATATGATATAAGAATATTGGCTAAATCTAACGCTTACCTGTTTTCCAGTTTTGCCAGCAGCTCCAGGTGAACCAGAGAATCCTTCAGCCATGAATTTATATTCTGAGATTTGTCAAACACTGGATAGTTATGTTGTGTGTTTGGAATTCAGGGAGGTGCCACTTAAAAAGTATCTTACAAACTTCCTGTGGACATGTGGGGAACTTTGAGACTACATTTCCCATTGATCCAATAGGTTTCCAGTTTCTGACGTGATTACGTCAGAGAATGGGAACCAAAGTAGAGCTCGACTTAAATTCGGAGGGTGGGCTTGAGACGGGCTCTTCTTTCGCTACCTGAGTGGGCTCCCGGGGGGCAGAGAGGAGTAGGGAAGGTATGGAAGAAAATGGCGGAGGCGGAATTTGAATAGATTTCTTACAGGCGCATGGTTGATTTATCTCTATCAGCCATGGCAATTAAAATATTAATTTCTCTAGTAATATCAGCCTTTATCATTTTTAATCGTAACATTAATGGCAACCACACGAAGTTTGGATTTCAAATTCTCAATTTTCCAGATAGCCTAATGAGAGCATTTAGAGTCCTCTTAAAAGCCATGCTTTCTTTTTGGCCATCTTGCTCAGCTCTTTTGAGCAATTTTTTAAAAAAGGAGAGTGGCTTTGCTCGCCATATTTTCGCCTGCCAGCCAGTTGAGCCCGACCCACCTTGGAGGGTCAGAGCAGCTTAACCCCACAATGCCGGTGCCCCAGTGCCCCAGTACCTCTGCCGCCGATCTTCCTTATTGTTAAAATTAAAAATGATAAAGGCTGATATTACTAGAGAAATTAATATTTTAATTGCCATGGCTGATAGAGATAAATCAACCATGCGCCTGTAAGAAATCTATTCAAATTCCGCCTCCGCCATTTTCTTCCATACCTTCCCTACTCCTCTCTGCCCCCCGGGAGCCCACTCAGGTAGCGAAAGAAGAGCCCGTCTCAAGCCCACCCTCCGAATTTAAGTCGAGCTCTACTTTGGTTCCCATTCTCTGACGTAATCACGTCAGAAACTGGAAACCCATTGGATCAATGGGAAATGTAGTCTCAAAGTTCCCCACATGTCCACAGGAAGTTTGTAAGATATTTTTAAGTGGCACCTCCCTGAATTCCAAACACACATTTCTCCCTGAGATCTGGCAAAAAAAGGGTTGGCCTTTTTTCTTTGCTGGATCTGTAAACATAGTCAACTTCTAAATTTCAGGAATTTGGGGGATAAAAGAAATGGATAAAACTAGTCGGATTGACAAAAAGCCAATTTGGGGGCAGTCCCCTATTGGCATAAGAGTGTACATTCAAAACAAATGCATTCAACTCATTCAACTCCCCATAGTTCAAATCAACTGCACTCAAAGTTCAAAATTGATTTTTTTATGGTCCAGTGAATGGTCTTCAGGCATCTTCATGGTGCCTTCACCAAACAGGTTCGTTGTTTGGATTCTGGGGAGATGGCAAAATCCTTATCCTGAAATTACTCTCAAAAGAATTTAAACTTTACATTATAGATTATAAAACATACATTTCCTTCTAAGAATTATACAATGTGAAATTGCTTTTGGAATTTACTTATTTTGTCTTTTTCACAGATTTGTTTAGCTAATATTTTCCCTAATGCCAAATAATTTTGATGAAAGCTTCTTCTTTTTTAAACCTTTACTTTCTGTCTTAGAATCAATACTAAGTAATGGTTCTGAGGCAGAAAAGCAGTAAGGGCTAGGTAATTGGGATTAAGTGACTTGCCCAGGGGTCACACTGATTGCTTCTTTAAATTATAGTTTGGGATCTTAAACATTATGCTTCCTTCATTCTTTTTCTCTCCTACTATTTTTCTTGAGATTCTAGATATTTACTTCTTTTATATGAATTTTGGTATCATTTGTTCCTCCTATAAAACAACACCATAGTAGATCTATTGGCATAAAGCTAAATCTATGAATTATTAAAAATTTAAGGGGCACCTAGATGGTTCAGGAGATAGAGAACCAGGGAGATCTTGGATTCAAATCTGGCCCCAGATATTTCCTAGCAGTGTGGCTCTTGATAAGTCACTTAACCTCCAATTACAGCCTTTAATGCCCTTCTGACTTGGAATCAATACTAGATATTGATTCTAAGATGGAAAGTAAGGGTTTAAAAAAGATTCAAAGGGGTTATCTATGAATAATTTAAATGGGTTATTTCTTACTCTCTCTTCTTGCAGGACATTGTTAGTGATACATAGAAATGCTAATGATTAATGTATGTTTCTTTTATAACCTATAATTTTGCAAAAATTATTGATAGTTTCTATTCTTTTAGTTAACTCTCTAGATTTTCGATTCATATCATTATATCATATGTAAAAAGAGATAGTTTTAACTCTGAGGTACCACCTCCCACCTAGCAGATTGGCTAAAATGACAGAAAAGGAATGTAATAAATGTTGAGGGGATGTGGCAAAATAGGGACATTAATGCATTGACATACAATTCCACTGGGTTTTACATGTATCATGGATTAAGATCTAATTCCATATTATTGATAGTTGGACTAGAGTTACCATTTAGTGTCTACATCCCTGATAATATCCCCATCAGCCCATAAGTTCAAGCAGTTGTTTTTCTTCTGTATTTCTACTCCCACAGCTCTTCCTCTGAATGTGGCTAGTTTTCTTTCTCATAAGTCCCTCAGCCTTGCTCTGAATCCTTGCATTGCTGCTAGTAGAGAAGTCCATTATATTCAATTTAACCACAGTGTTATCTCTCTCTGTGTACAATGTTCTCCTGGATCTGCTGCTTTCACTCTGCATCAATTCCTGGAGGTCATTATTCCTTTGAGCACAATAGTATTCCATCACCAAGAGATACCACAATTTGTTCAGCCATTCCCCAATCGAAGGACATTCCCTCATTTTCCAATTTTTTGCCACTACAAAGAGCACAGTTATAAATATTTTTGAACAAGTCTTTTTCCTTATTATCTCTTTGGGGTATAAACCAAGCAGTGCTATGGCTGGATCAAAGGGCAGGCAATTTTTTAGTGCTCTTTGGGCATGATCCCAAATTGCCATCCAGAATGGTTAGATCAGTTCCCAACTCCACCAGCAATGCATTAATGTCCCAATTTTGCCACATCCCCTCCAATATTCACCACTTTCCTTTGCTGTCATGTTAGCTAATCTGCTAGGTGTGAGGTGGTACCTCAGGGTTGTTTTGTTTTGCATTTCTCTAATTATAAGATATTTAGAACACTTTTTTATGTGTTTATTGATAGTTTTGATTTATTTTTCTGAAAATTGCTTATTCATGTCCCTTGCCCATTTATCAACTGGAGAATGGCTTGATTTTTTTTGTACAATTGATTTAGCTCCTTATGTATTTGAGTAGTTAGACCTTTGTCCAGTTTTTTGTCATTAAGATTTTTTCCCCATTTGTTGCTTCTCTTCTAATTTTGGTAGCATTGGTTTTGTTTTGAAGAGAACTATTTAAATCTCCTTGTTTGATTAAAGTTCTTAATAGCAAGTGAAATTCTTATCCCCTTTTAAAATTATTCCTTGATGAAAGAGACTAACTATCAGAGGGGGAATGTTTGAAATTTATTTGTCTTATAGAATTGTTTAATTGTAAATTATAAATTTGTTTCTGTAGTGGAATTGTAATCTGGAGCTAAATGTGTCTGTATAATGTGTGTATTGTAATAATTAGATTAAATCTACACTGCCCATCTTTAGATTTAATTAGCAAAGGTGAGAGCACCTCTAATTCTGGGAGTTCCATAACCCACGTGTGCTAGAGAGGGTGAAGAATCAGAATCATCTGACTGCCCCCTAGGCAGTACTATAAGAAGCATCTATTGTGATTGGAGAAGCAAAGTAGGACAGAGGCACAGGAAGTGATGCATAAGTGACTCCTTTAAAAAGAGAACATCTTCCACTGGAGGGGGGCTTCTGGTGAAGAGGGCAGCTGGTGAAGGAGGTCTTCTAGCTCTTCTGGTCCATGGAGGTGGTGAGTTTAAAGACTGACTGAATCTTCCTGAACTCCTCTTAAGGAACTTCCTTAATAGACTCTGTGAATGAAGCATTCACCTCCGGGTCTTGGCCCTCTGACTCTTGGCTGAGGGTTAATTAGATCTACCTGGATTAATTAGAGGATCATAGTAATTTACCTACTGTATTAGATTCTTATTTCCTTATTTCCTCTCTCTTTTCTCAATTGTAAATAAATTTCTATAAAGTCAATTTTGACTTGAGGTTATTCCTAAATTGGGGAGATTTCCCCATGGAAACTACCTTTTAATATATTGAACCCCAAAACCGCTCCCCCCCTTACAGTATATATGTATATATGTTGATTATGAGACTGGCTGATGGAATTTTTGTCAATGCAGTTTTCTATCTCTATGACTTTTGCCTGGAATTTATATCAGTCTAGGGTATCATTTCCCCTTTATTATAACCATATCTTTCTTTTTCCTTTTATAGCAATTCTGTATAATCATGATAGGCAATTAGTAAACTATGTCAACATAATATCAAATCCTTATCTATTAGTCTGTAGCTGAAACATATTTAGGCTATTAGTTAGTAAGATAAAGCTATTCAACCTGAAATCATAATTCTTTCATTACCCCTAAACCAATGATGGGCAAACTACAGCTGGTGGGCCAGATGCAGCCCCCTGAAATATTCTATCCTGCCATATGACATTATTCCTAATCTGACGAATACAATCAGTAGGATACAATATAATGAAACTTCAAAAGAGTTGCCTTAGAAACAGACTGACATGTGAGCATTTCCTTTCCTTTGGCCTCCTCTTTAAAAATTTTCCCATCACTGCCCTAGACAAATGAGTATTTAGGCTTGATATCTGCCTATTGCTAATTATATGTACATGTAAAAGAAGTCCTTCAAATACCTCAGAGTAGTATAGGACTAGTTTGACAATTAGACAATGATGTAGAACATGTAAAACCAGGATATAATTTCAATGTTTAATAAAGTTTCATCAGAAACATTTTCTGTATAGTCTATAGGTGTATAATATCTGGTTTATTTGAATAGTATTGGTACCTGGATAGTAACAGCCTATTTGATATAATGTGGAATAATTCCCCTACCTTTTACGAACCTCATCCTAAGTCTATTGTTATAATGGAAGGGTAAAACATCTTTTGGGTAAAATCATTTATGTAGCCATCAAGTTTAGGCATAGAAGCCACATATTTGCAAAAAGTGTTGTCATCTATGGTTCATGAATAAAATAAGATCCTTAGTAGAATCTCATCCTTCTGAGGAGGGAATTGGAAGATTAAAGCTAGAAAAGATTAATTTGAATAAATAAGAATACATAATAATAAAGAAACAATAATGCCCAATAATTAAGTGAATAAAGAGAATAAATAATTGAAATGAAGCTATATCAGATGTGTATATATGTAAAATATAATTGTTTTTAAAGCATTGAACATGTTCTAACATTAAGCTGTAGAAACCAGGTATATGTCAATTTTTTTTTCAACTAGAGAAACTAAATTTAAAGGCTAAATCCTTATAGATTCTTTTGAATTTCCTTTCATTCTTTTATTGGCAGTTTTCCAAAGCAAGCACCTAGATTGGATAAATGTAGAGAAGAGCAAAAAGAATCTGAAATGTAAATTCTTTAGTGCAGAGGTTCATAATTTGATGTCTTTTATATTAATAGGATTAGAATGCTATGGTTTCATTTAACTCTCACTGTGTGACCCCACCATAGGTGATAGAAAATTTTAATGATTGTATTAAATTGCATAAAGATCTATTTTTCAAGCAATTTCAGGGAAAACCATTACCAGCAACCTGTAGTATGAAAAGCAGATCTGCCAGAGAAACTGCTCTAAGAGCCAGCATGATTCTGAAAGGCCTAAAAAGGGGAAAACGAGGGCAATAGATATCCTCAGAAATCAGACAGCTGCATCATGAGACTCTGTCTGAATCCTTGGATACAATGTACTATAAACAGTAGGGGTTGGATCACCTATCCCTTTAATGTCTTCCTCATGTGCCTATTATTTTGTTTGCTTTTAATAACCTTGTGCCAAAAAAGGGGAATACTCCTTAATGGTTATCTGTCAATGTGTCATCATATGAGACCCTCACACCTAGCAGATTGGCTAATATGACAGAAAAGAAAATGATTAATGGGAAAATTGGGACATTAATGCACTATTGGCCAAGTTACAAACTGATCCAACCATTCTGGAACATTCGGAACCATGCCCTAAATGGCTATAAAACTGTATAGCTTTTGATCCAGTAATACCATTACTATGGATATATTCCAAAGAGATCTGGAAAAAAAAATAGGAAAAGGATCTATTTATAATGTAAGAAATTAAGAAATCTGAACCATCATTTTGAGCAGAAGATCCATCTTTAACTGTGGGAAATTAGAACTGGAAGTCTCACCACACAAAGCCTGTGGTAAAGACTTCATTTAGATGTATAACAGTCTGTTTTATAGGCTTTTGACAGTCAATTAACATAAGTGATTAGTAAAACCAAAAGTACAGAAAGAATATGTTACTAAAGTTTAGGAAATATTTGCTGAGATTTAATAATTTCCAATAAAAGGTTTAAGATAGGCAACCCTCATCTGCCCTTATCCTTATGGCAATTTAACACCAATTAAGATTTCTTTTTGGATATCAGAAGCGTCAAGATAAAATTAACTCTCCCTTTGTATATTTTTAGTTAATCAAATCAAGAGCTCACAAGTCACTTACTAGTTCGCACCCCCAAAGGCCACAAGCACTGCCCGGCTTGGGCAGGGCTAGGCAAATTGAAAGACTGCAATTGGTTTCTGTGAAGAGGGGAAGAGACAGGAAATGACATGGAAAAAAGGAGTATAAAAGAAGAGACCAACATGGTCTGGTTCTCTTTTCCTTCCTTGATTTTTGGAGAAACCTGGTTCCTTGGAGACCACTCCTTCCTTGGCTTTTGGAGAGACTCTTCCCTTGGATTTTGTGTAGGTGAGTAGAGCTGAAGAGACACTCGCTTTTCCTTGGAGTCCTTCTGCACTGGTGGAACTCTGGCTGAAGACACCACTGGCATTTCTGGCAGAAGATGCCACCAGGACTTCCATGTGGAGATGGGGACTTGAGGGAGCCCCTGCCAGGGGCTGAGTCGAACTTTATCTGAGCAGCACTTAGGGTGGTAGGCTAGACAAGGTTCTGTCTCCTTCCTACATTTCCCACTTTCAAAATCTCTAAATTGTTGTAAATAAAAGCTGCTAACAGTCATTTTGACTTAGGGGCTAATATTTTATAAATGGCAACCACTTTTATAACTCTCATATTGAGGCAAAACCTAATTTAACTCTTACAGAAGGATTTACAAAGATGAAGGCCTCTGCATCTCTTATTGATAGTATAGCAACTCAATAATCCAGGACAATCCTGATGGACTTATGAGAAAGAATGCTATCCACATCCAGAGAAAGAACTGTGGGAGTAGAAACGCAGAAGAAAAACATATGATTAATTACATGGTTCTAAGGGTATATGATTGGGGGTCTTGGTTTTAAAAGATGACTCTATTATAAATATGAATAATATGGAAATAGGTTTTGAGCAATAATACATGTATAACCCAGTGGAAATGTTTGTCAGCTCTAGGAATGGGGAGGGAAGAGAGGAGGGAGAGAATATAAATCATGCTACCATAGAAAAACATTCTAAATCAATCACTCAATAAAATTTTTTTTACAAGAGTGGGGTAGAGGAAAGATGGTGGTGAATCTGCTCATTCTGAAGCTATTCTAAAGGTCTAAAGGTGACTCCTGGTCAGAAAATCTTTGTCTCTTGCCCTGAGTGAGGTCAGAGCTCTCCCACTGAAGGGACTTTGGAAAGGGAGTGTGACTAAGAGCATAAATTGGAGTAGTAGGAAGAAATGAGGGATTTTTTGACTGGGAATCCAGAGCAAGAAAATGTGCATAGGCCTGGCTTCTGGCTCTCAAAAGGAGGCTACTAAGCCAAAGGCCACAGGTGGTCAGTGCTCTCTTTTCTCTGGCTTGCTTTTTATTATTTAATAAATACTTATAAATTAATATGCAGTCTCCTGGGCATTTTAATCTTAATAGGAATACTATTGTGCTATAAGAAATGATTTCAGACAGGATGATTTCAGAAAACCCTGGAAAGTCTTACTTGAAGTGATGCAAAGTGCAGAACCAGGAGAACACTGTTCACACTAACAGCAATATTATAATGAACAGCTGTGAATGATTTAGCTACTCCCAGCAATACAATGAACCAAGACAATCTCAAAAGACTCACGATCCTCCAGAGAAAGAACTGATGGAATCTAAATGCAAAACAAAACAGACAATTCTTCATTTTATATTCTTCATGAGTTCTTTCTTTTTTTAGTGATGTCTTCTTCCATTCTTTGACTAATATAGAAATATGTATTTTATGATTGTACATGTATAACCTATATATATATGCATAACATATATATATTTATTTATTTAACAAATTGCTTAATGTCTCAAGGAGGGAGGAGGGATAAGGGAAAGAATTTGGAACTTTAAATGTGATAAAGTGAATGCTGAAAATTGTTTCTACATGTAATTGGGGAAAAATTATATATCACTAAATAAAAAAGTATTGCTCTGTGGTTGCTGGTAGATAACAGCTACTCTACTACTCTATTAGTTCACCTCCAGTTTCCACCTCAGCTACAATTCTTTGTAAGAGTATTGCTATTTTCTTTTAGAAAATGCAGTTACTCTGCTCTATGACCATCCATAATTTCACTTTCTTTGCTCCCTAAAAGTCTATTCTTAGACTAGCCGTTTTCATAATTTTGAAGAGCAGGGGGATCATTCAGAGAGATCTAATTCCCTTAGGCAGAGATTTTTCTTTCCATGACTTTTGCTAGGTTCACTGGGGTGTGGAGCCTCACTCAGGGTTATGGTGAATACCAAAAACACTTCCACAATTTACATCTCTAAAGTCTAGGGTAGCGATGGGCAAACTATGGCCTGAGGGCCAGATGAGGCCCCCTGAAATGTTCTACCCCACCCCACAACATTATTTCTAATAAGTAAGATACAGTACAATGAAACTTTGAAAGAGTTGCCTTAGAAACAGTCTGACAGATGAGCATTTCCTTTCCTTTGGCTCCCTCTTTAAAAAGTTTGTCCATCACTGGTAGGGCATAAAGCATATGATAATCACTGGTTCAGAAATCACAAGACAACTCTGAGGTTAAAGGTTCCTTAGCTTTTGGGTTTTTTTTGGTTAATTCCATATTTTACTAAACCAAGCAAAACAAGGGTTTCTATGTATAAAGCAAAAACAAAAAAAAGATAGCACACAAATGAAATCACAAATCTATATGTTTAGCTTACATTTCTTCATATCTATATCTTCATATCTACAATCCTGTCCACTAATGTTCCAGCCCCTCCCCATTGTCCCTGGATGGCAAACGATATCAAGGTAGCCAACATATACATATAAATTGTCTTTCATATTTCATCTTTCTGTTTACTTTCTGGAGGTAACACTCACAGTTTATTCTAACCAGATCGATTTTGTGGCTGTGTAGAATGTTCTCCTGGTTCTACTCATTTCACTACTCATTATCTCATAATAGTGATTTCCAAGGTTTTTTTTTTTTTTAATCAATCTGTTCATTGTTTCTTATGGCATAGTAGTATTCCATCATAATCATATACCACAATTTGTTCAACCATTCCCCAGTTGATGGGTGTCCTTTAATTTTCCAATTTTTTGCAACCGCAAAGAGAGCTGCTAAAAATGTCTTGCAACATATGGGTTTCTTTCCTCTTTCCCTGATCTCCTAGGGAAACTGACCCAACAATAGTATCAGTGGGTCTAAGGGTGTAATTACAAATTGCTCTCCAAAATGGTTGGTCAGTTTACAGCTCTACCAACAGTGCATTAATGCTCCCATTTTCCCATTGTCAAAGTGGAAAAAAACCCAGAACTATTAAATAGTCAGAAAAACCACTCTTTAATTGAGGAAAGGAGATTATTATGTGGTAGGTATTTTTCTAGGTGCTAGTCACCAAAAAAAAAATAGTTCCTGCTCTGGAGGAGTACACATTCTGATGAGGAAGACAATTTACAAACAACTATGTACAAATGCATTACATATAGGATAAGATCTATTTCTCCTACCTAGCTACTGCCACATAGTAGATGCTTAACAAATATAATAAATTAGCAATTAAGAAGTCATTAGGGAAGTAGTTGGGTGGCTCAGTGGATTGAGACCTAGGCTTAGAAACAGGGAAGGTCCTGCATTCAAATGTTATCTCTGACACTACTCTTCTGCCTTGGACCTGACACACAGAATTGATTCTAAGACCGAAGGTATGGATTCGAAAAAAAGTCATTAGCAACTATTGAGAAAGAAATCTCAGAAAAATCATCAATTTGTCTTCTCATATATACCTGTAATTATCCATAAAAGATCTTCACATTCCAGAGGTTTTCCTCTAAATCTTTTAGCATTCTTTGGACTCCCTGAAGCATTTTTCATTCTACTATCTCTCTGTTTTGCTGCATGCCCAGCCACCTCCATTTATAATAATACATTCTCAGGATGATAGCTTTCTTTCATTTTTTCCCTTGTAAGTCATCCTTGGTAGCATGTAGCAGCCCACTTATATCCACCAGGTTCCTTCCTACTGCTCTTTGGGTCACTGCAAATTTTTTTCTACATTGTGGCATACCATGATTCATAGGATCATAGATTTAGATATGGAAAATACTTTTGAGGTAATCTAGTCAAACTTCCTCATTTTCCTTATAAGGAAACTGAGACCGAGGAGGTAAAATACTTTAAACAAGATCACATAGGTAGAGAATAGCAAAGTCAGGATTTGAACCCAGATTCTCTAACTCCAAATCCAGTGCTCTTTCTAAAAATGCATGCTTCTTCATATCCATATAATATTGCTGGAAAGATACCTTGGACAAAATGTTGTTTTTATGTCAAAATACAACTTGATACAGTGGAAAGGTCTTCAAGTTTCCCCAAATGCAGTCTAGGTTGCTCTCATCCTCCCATTCAATTCTAGGCCCAACATGTTGTCCAGCTGAAGTGCCAGAGACATTTTAGGAAGCTCAGTAATTAAAACAGTGGGACTTCCTCAAAGCAGGAAGATCTGAGTTTGAATGTGAACTCAGACATTTACTAACTAGATAACCCTGGGTAAGTCACTCAAGCATGGTTTGCCTCGGTTTTTTCGTGTAAAATGAGAATAGACATACTTTGCAAGGTTGTTGTGAGGATGAAATGAGATAATACTTGTAAAAAGTGTTTAGCACAATAATCTGTATTTAAATGCTTATACTTTTCCATCTCCAAGATGAATACTGATAAATCATTGAGCTGACAAACTAAATGAAAATCACAGTTTGGACAAAAGGAATTTTTCATCCATGTAGTTTTTGCTGTATGGATTGCAAGACCAGTCTCCTCTCTGGTCATGGATCTCATTGAGTAAAGCTTACATTTTGGGGCTTACTATAATCTATACCATATCTTTTGTAAACAGACATGTAGTGAATCTCACAGTGAATAGAGAATTTTTCTTACATTTGTTCTTTATACAATACAAATTCTATGACTAAGGAAAATATGCAAGGTGAACATTCTTAACTTTTTTTGTATGTGTCCCAGGCACCTTTAAACAGTATAGCCAATAAATCCTTCTTTAGAATAATGTATTTAAATACATAGATAAAATATATGAGATTGCAAAGGAAAACAGTTATATTAGAATACAGTTAACAAAAACCAAGTTTATAGACACCAGGATTGGAACTACTGATAGGTGACATAGAAGAAGTTTTCAGACTCTTGGCCCTTAGGTAGCAAGATACCTGTAAAACTGCCTTGTGTGGTTAGGACCACATTAAATGTAGTTAGGAGATGTTTAACAAAATAAATAAAAATACAATGCAAGACTGATAATGTTAATTTGTGGCTTTCTAAGACAATATAGCTTCTGACCCCATTTTGATCTATTCTATTTGGTTTAGTTTTTTTTTAAACCCTTACCTTCCAGTCTTGGAGTCAATACTGTGTATTGGCTCCAAGGCAGAAGAGAGGTAAGGGTAGGCAATGGGGGTTAAGTGACTTGTCTAGGGTCACACAGCTGGGAAGTGTCTGAGGCCAGATTTGAACCTAGGACCTCCTGTCTCTAGGCTTGGCTCTTAATCCACTGAGCTACCCAGCTGCCCCCTGATCTATTCTATTTGAATTTGACACTCCTAATGGAGTAGAAGAGAAGAGAAAGGGGTTGGAGTCCAGAAGATATGAGTTCAAATTCTAACTTTTACACTTCTTATGTGTTTGTCCCTGGACAAATCACTTAACCTTTCTCAGACTCAGTTTTCTCATTATAAATGGGGATGAAAACAGTATCTACCTCAAAAAGTTGTTGAGAAGATCAAATGAGACTATACACATATATTTATGTATGTATGTATGTTGAATGCCTATGATATCAATAGCCTGAATATTACTAAATAAAGTTATGACTGTGATTGCAAATACCAAAGAACCTTGTATGATTTTAAACATATATATAGCTTTAGTCAGCCAAGATCCACCTTTTTCCTTTTCCCCCCTTTAACTGCTTCCTCCCAATTGAGAACACAATCAAAACAAAACCCATTATAAATATACAATTAAAGCAAATTTCCACATTGGTCATGTTCCCCCTCAATTCTTTTGTCTCATTGTCTATCCTGAATCCTTGGTTTCTCTATCAGGAGGTAGACAGCATGTTTTATATTAATCCTCTGGAATCCTAGTTGGTCATTATGCTGATAAGAGTTCAGCAAACTGGTATTCTATCATATTTATATAACATAACCTTTTCAGCATCCCCCGGTTTATGGTCACTTTCTCAGATTTCCATCCTTTTCCATCCCCCCCAAAAAGATATATTTTTGTTCATCCTTAGAGTTTGTTTTGCTTATAACCCATTCTCTACTCTTAATCTACCCTCTCCCTAATTCCCCCTCTCCTCTTTTTTTTTCCTTCTTTTCCTGTTGAGAGGTATTTTTAAAATCCAACTCTTTGTGTCTTTTGTATGTGTATGTATTCTTCCTTTTTTTTTTTTTTGACCAGTTCAGATGAGAGAGGTGCTTCCTCTATTCCACTCCTTGTTTGTATAGATGTCTACGTGTGCACCATCATTATGTGAAATTATTTTCCCTAATTTTCCTTTCCCTTCCCTCTACTGTCTTTGAAGTTCAAACTTTTTCTGTAGCTGTGGTTTTTTTAAAAGCAAGTTTTTATGAATGATTTTCATTTATTACATCACCATAAGTTACCATGTATTCCTTCTTCTCCTCTCTGACAGCCATCCCATATGACAAATAGTAAGAAAAAAGTCAGCCCAACCTAATGATACATTAAAAAGGTCAAAAACATATATAATGTAAACACTATGGATAGGCTTCAGGTGTCCTTTCAAAACTCTCCATTTAAGTCATGCTTTATTTTGTAATTTTGTTATTTTTGCTTTTGATTTTTTTTGGTGTGTTGTTCTTTCTATTTACATTGTTGTAGTTTTGTTACTGTGTATATTTTTTCTTGACTCTAATGACTTCACTGTATCAGTTCATAAAGATCTTTCCATGCTTCTCTGTATATACATAATTTCTTTCAGTAAAATAATATTCGATTACATTCATGTACCACCATTACCCAGTTAATGGCCATCTATTTTGCTGTCAATTCTTAGCTATTTCAAAAAGTTCTGTTATAAATATTTTGGAGTATGTGGGGACTTTTTCTTATTGATAGCTTCCTTGGGGTATGAGCCTAGGAAAAGAGATTCTGATTCAAAGAATATGGAAATTTTAGTTACCTTATTTGTATGATTTGAAATTGATTTCCAAAATGGTTCTACCTCTTCACTCTCAACTTGAAATCTGGAGACCCTAAGGCCACCTGAGAATTCATCCCAAGGGAAGTCCCAGACTAGCCCATTTCTAATAGAACAATAGATCTTAAGGTAGACCTAATCAAATGTTAAGTACCCCTTTGTTCTAGTAGTTTCTCCCATTGTATCAAAGTCCTCTCCCAGGTAGCTCAGCCTTAGGCTGGACCTTTCTCTTTTGTATCATTATAAAACATCAGCTTTCCCCCCCCCCCCCCCCATAATCCTGTTTTGGACTTCTCATTTTCTTGTAGCAATGGTAATGCCAATCAATCATATTTCCCTGTCCTTAGACCCCAAATGGTATATAAGTTCCCCAAGTTATATTGTTCTTTGGAGAACCTTCTAGTATGTTGATCCTCTCAAGAGACACTCTCTCCAGAGCCCCAGGGTGTTAACTCTGTGTAGTTTTTGGCACTTGGCTCTGTGATAGCCAATTATTGGACCTCTTTTCTGATTAAAGACTTGGTTTTTTTCTGACTACTTTAGTAGTTCTGTGTTTTTAGAAGTTAACACCACCAATCTACCAATAATGTATTAAAGTACCTATTTTCCCACAACCCTTTCAACATTGATTATATCAATCATATTATGCTAAAATAATTGTTATTATAGAAATGCTATTGATATTTGAGGACTTATTTAATAGCCTGCTACTTTCCTGAAACTATTCATTATCTCACTAAATATCTTTGTTGATTTCCCAGGATCATCATCATCAAATAATGAATAGTATTGTAAAGGCCAGAATGTAAGAGGTAAAAATAAAAGGATTGGACTAAATTTATCAGTGTGGTTGCCAGGAATTACTCAATTCCAAATGATTTTTTATGTAGTTTATTTTCAAAAGGAGAAAGAGAGAAAGTAAGAAAATCAGAGGGAGCAGAGCTTAAGAGACCCTAGCAAAGGGAGCCCAGAGGTAAATCAAACAAGGGTTTTAGACATGAAGCTTCCAAAACAAGGGACCTCTTCAGATTCTAGTACCTCCAGAACAAGCCAAGGAAGGGAGTCAGCCTTTTTTCACTCACCCAAGTGGTAATCCTAAGAGAAAATAGAAACTAGTTCAAGGTCCTCAACTGGAACTCCTCCAGGGTCAAGTTGAAGGTGAAAGACCTCCTCCTGAGAAGTTCTTGCCACTTATAAAAACCATTCCTTTTGTCATTTCCTATGCCTTCCCCCCACTTTATGTATACCAATTACAGATAAAGCTTTGCTTAGAACTGCCCAGAGGGCAGTCAGTTGATTCTGATTCATCATCCACTATCACACACATGGGTCACAGACTTCTCCCATTTAAGGATAAGTAGGGTATATACACTTCTGGTGATTAAATCTAAAAATGGGCAGAGTTCTTCACAGTATTATACTTTACTTATTTTTATGCCTTTGTTGTCTTTCTTTTTAAAAAAATCTTATTGATGTTGCTTATATTTTCTGATTTATATTAGATACTAGTGAAGAGAGTGAGCATCCTTGCTTCACTCATATTTATTGGAAAAGATCCTAGTGTATCCCCATTCAATAATATGTTTGCTTTTGGTTTGAGATAAATTATTCTCAATGATGTCTTTAAAAAGTCCCTCTAGGAGTTCCGGGTTAAGATGGCGGCAGAGTAAGAAGCAGCTCTTAACTTCTCCTGACCGAAACATACAAAACTCCTCAAGGGGACATAAAAACAAGTCCAGACGAACGGAGGAACCCCACAACAGGGCACAGCGTGGAAGGTACGTGGAATCGAGACATTTCCAGGCTATAAAGGGCTCTCACTCAATCGCGGGCTGAGCAACCGCCCCACCCCCACCCCCTCCACACTCATCTATAGCTCCGAACCCAGCTAAAAAGAAATAGGGCAAGTTTGGGGCACCCATCGAGTCATCAGCAGCTCCGGGACCTGTTCCTGAGAGCAGCTAGACTTAGGACCCCATTAAGTCAAAAAAAGCACGCGAAATCTGAGCG
>NC_058133.1:315668149-315692406 GCF_016433145.1 Gracilinanus agilis | reverse complement strand
GGACTGCAGGAGAGGAAACATATAAGAAAAACAACTGCTTGAACGCATGGGTTGGGGTGGACATGATTGGGGATGTGGACTCGAAACTACCACACCAATGCAACTACCAACAATTTGGAAATTGGTCTTGATCAAGGACACATGACAAAACTAGTGGAAATGCGCATGGGTAGGGGGGGTGCGGGGGGGGGGGGTTGAAGGGGAAAGGAGGAGCATGAATCATGTAACCATGTTAAAAATGAATATTAATAAATAAAAAAAAATAAAATAAAAATAAAAAGTTCCTCTATACCTACACTTTGCAATATTATTAGTATAAGGCAGTGTTATACTGTATCAAAGGCTTTTTCTGTATCTATAGCAACATAGTTTTGGAGGTTTTGATTTTTAACATGATTATGTCAATTATTTTCCTAATGTTGAACTATCTTTTGCATTGTGTACACAAATCATTCTTGGTCATAATAAATGATTTCTTGGATATATCACTGTGGTCTGACAAGATTTTATTTAGATTTTTAAACACAATTTTCATGAATGACATTAGCCTATGAGCTTTCTTTTTCTTCTTTAAACATTTCCCTGGTTTAGATGTTAGGACTACATTTCTTTTATAAAAGGATTCTGGTAAGGTGATCTCTCTCTCTCTTTTTTTCTCATACTTTGTGAAGTGTGGGATGGTTCTTTAAAAGTGTTGGACCCAAATTTTAATACCGAGATTCGGTTGTGGCTGGAGAAATCACACTGACAATGCAATACACAAGAAGAGGCTCATTTATTGACTAGCAAATATGCTAGGGTCAGCAGGCAGAGAGATTTGCCTGGACTTCTTAGCCAAGGGTTTTTATAGAGTTTCTGTGGAAGGGGATTGGAACATACATCATCAAGGGGGAATTTAGGAAGCATCTGGTAACCATCCATTAAGGGGGGTTTCAGGGGTTAGGAAACATCTGGTAACTATCCATTAAGGGGGAGATAAGGAAGACAATGCTGGGAAACATTTTAGGCTTATCATAGTGGGGAGATAAGGAAGCATTTATGTGCTGGGAAACATTTGGGGCTGGAGTTAATTTTAGGCCCATCAAAAAGTTTGATAGAAATCTCCTGTAAAACCATCAGGATCAGAAATTATTTTCTTTGGTAGTTCCTTTATAGCCAGATCAACTTTCTTTTTTGAGATTAGTTTGTTTATGATCTCTGTATGATCTTCTAATATTTGGGCATTTTATATTTTTGAAGGTATTTCTCTATTTCTTTTCGGTTCTAGTTTTTTTTAAGAGGAACAATTGTTCATATTACATTTTGAATTTTCTTTTTATTTCTTCTTGTTTTGATTTCAAATTGCTCATATTCTGTTTTATTGACTTAATTTTCTGCTCTCTTCCTTTTAATCAGATTAGCTATATTTTATTAGATTAATTAGATTAAATTTTATTAGTCTTTTCAAAGGACTTGCCCTTGGTTTTATCTATAATTTGTTTTTTTATTTATTTCTCCTCTATTTTTGACATTTCCTCTTTTGTGCTTATTTTAAAATTATTTTTGTTGGTTTTGTAATTTAAAAAATATATATTCATTTTGTTAATTCTTTTCTATTTTGTTAATGTTCATATGGATGTCACACCTCCCTTCACATTTTAGTTGTAACCCCCAAATGGTTTATGGTTTTGTTACTAACATTTTCTTTTACATAGTTATTAGTTGCTTTTATGACTGATTCTTTAATCCAATTATTATTTAAGACTTCATTGTTAAGTCTCCATTTGGATTTATATCTTCTGTTTGTGGACCTTGAACCAGTGAGTATTTTGATGGTGTTATGGTTTATAAAGTAAGTATTAGCTACTTTTTCTTCTTATATTTGTTTGCAATATTTCTGGGCCCTAACATAGTCAATTTTTCTAAATATTCCATGTGGACTTGAGAAACATGCATATCTTTTTGCAATACCATTTAGAGATGCTATAAGTCAGTGATTCCCAAATGTGGGAACTACCGCCCCCTGGTGGGTGCTGCAGCCATCCAGGAGGACCAGTGATGGCCACAGGTGCATTTATCTTTCCTATTAATTGCTATTCAAATTTAAAAAAAAAATTTAATTTCCAGGGGGCTAAGTAATATTTTTTCTGGAAAGGGGGCGGTAGGCCAAAAAAGTTTGGGAACCACTGCTATAAGTCTTTTAACTTGTTTCTCCAGCAATTTGTTCAGTTTTGTAATTTCCCTTTCCTTAATCGTTCTATTAGATTTATCCAGTACTGACAGTGGGATTTTGAAGTCTCTTATCACTATTATGTTATTGTCTTAGTCTTCTTGTAGCTTAGATAATGTTTATTTTATACATTTAAATGCTAATGCATTTGGAGTATATAATTTTACTGATGATATTGGTTTGTTTCTATGGTTTCTTTTAGTAAAATGTAGTTGTCTTGTCCATATCTTTATTTCTCGAATATTTATTTTTATTTTATCAGAGAGCATGATTACAATGCCTATTTCTTTTGATACTTACTAATTTTTCTATCACCTCATTTTTATTTTGTGTAGATTTTTGTTTTTTTATATGTGTTTCCTGTAAACAACAAATTGTAGGATATTGTTTGCTTATTCAATGTCATTCTTTTTCATTTTATTGGATTCTTAATTCATTCACTTATAAAGCTATGAGAGTTAGCTTTATTCTTTCCCATTTTATCTCTAATATTTTTCAAGGTTTTATTTTTATCTTCTATTGTACAATGTAAGATTAAAATTAATATCCAATAACTCCAAGCATTATATTTTAAAAGATTTATTAAACATCATTTAAAGTAGAGGAAATAAAAAGACAAAAGTAAAAGCCTGAGTAAAGGGAAGTTTTCCTGACCCTGTTAGAGGAAGAATAGAGTGCAAGGGTGGGGTTACAGAAAATTTATCTCCAAAATATAAGGATGTAACACGAGGACAAAAATGGAATTCTGGGAAAAGGAGTCCTGTGGTACAAAAATCTAATTACACAATCCCCACACTGTGATTCCAATGGAAATTTAGCATGTAGAAATCTCCCAGATTTACATGCCTAGTTTCCCCTTGGAATCAGTACATATAACCAACTTATATCTTTAAAGATCTTTAACTAGAGGTACATACAATATTGCATTCTCTAAGGGGAAATTACAATAATTTGGGGATAAGAGGGAAATAAAAGAGAAAAAATACCCCAATGATTGCTACATTGACAAAAAAAAACAATTGGGGGGAGTCCCCTTTGGTAAAGGAGTGTACATTCAAAATATATGATTTCAACCCCACCACAGTTTTAATCACCACATCCAAAAGTTCACTCTGGATCTTTTGGTGCAGTGTATGGTTTCTGCAGGCATCTTCTTGGTGCTTTCTCCAAACAGTTCACTTTCTTGATTCAGGGAGGTAGCAAGTTTCTTATCCTAAAATTACTCTCAAAAGAATTTAAACCTTGCATTATAGGATAATAATACAAAACAGACAGCACAATGATCTCATGTTCCTTCATTTATTTTTACCATAATATTTTAAAAAGTGACTCTTTGACAAAAAAAGTGGAAAGAACTTATTTGTACAAAATATTCATAGCAGCTCTTTTTATAGTAGCAAAGAAGTATATATATATTTTCATTATGAGCTACAAATTCTCTCCTTTCCTCTAGCCTTCAAAAAATGTATTTGTAGTTGAAGATTACCCGGCATCCCTCAATTATATCTTGCTTGTGAAAGAAGGCTCTGTAATTTACATCTGGAGTACATGATCCTTTTCCTTTATGCTTCCCACTCAAGTGCTTGGATTTCCACAAAAGTGTATATCTTTTGACACACATTGTTATTTGACTCCTTGTATCTAATCTTTTTCTTTTGAACACAGTATATCTTTCCATTTGTATATTTCTGTCATGAGTATTTCCCATTAAATCTCTGTGAAACCTATATTATTTACTTCCTTGAGTGCATGGCAAGAATGAGGAAATGATTCTCAAAGAGTACTACTACCTTGCAGGGATAGTTGCTATTAGAGGACAATAGATATCAACAGAGAAGAGCCTTTATTGCCTCCACTCTCCCCATCTGTCTAGTAAGAAGTCCAGACATGCAACAAGCTGCATACTCTGATCCAAGACTCCCAGAGTCACTCAGGGCTCTAAAGAATATTGGACAAAAAGTTAAAGGGACATTATAGGAGACTGCCCTGTTTGTGGGGCAAGGCAGAGGAGTAGTCTATAACACTAGAATCAGAGTATTTTCTGAGTTGTCTAATGAGGAATGAAAGGTACAGGCTGAGGAAATTTAGCTCTAACTGCAATAGAAAGCAAATTCTTTGGGAGGGAAGCAAAACTTATTTTCCAGGTCAGTTGAACCTTAGCATATATGCATTCTGGGAACTGAGGGAGGTCATACCAGGCAAACTAGTTTTTACCGAATCACATCAGGTCAAGAGTTCTAATTCAGCTTTTAAAAAATTTGGGTGCTTGGGGGATGGGGTGACAGAGCCAAGATAGCAGAAAAGATACAGGGATGCATCTGATTTCTACCAAGTTACCCTCTAAAAAGCAATGATATAATGCTTCAAAATGAATTCTGGAGCAACATAACCCACAAAAAGATAAGGTAAAGTAATTTTTCAGCCCAGAACAACTTGGAGGGCTGGAACAAAGGATCTAGTGCATGTAAGGATTAAATTTTAATGGTTTGGCTAAAATATATGAAAATTTAAAATGTACTATAAAGCAGTAGTCATCAAAACAATATGGTACTGGGGAAGAGACAGAAGGGAGGATCAGTGGAATAGCCTTGGGTAAATGACCTCAGCAAGACATTCTATGATAAACCCAAAGAACCAAACTTTGGGGACAAAAACCCACTATTTGACAAAAACTGCTGGGGAAATTGGAAAACAATATGGGGGAGATTGGGTCTAGATCAACATCTCACATCCTATACCAAGATAAATTCAGAATGGGTGAATGACTTGAATATAAAGAAGGAAACTATAAGTAAATTATGTGAGCACAGAATAGTATACTTGTCAGATCTCTGGGAAAGGAAAGATTTTTAAAACCAAGCAAGAGTTAGAAAAAAAATGACAAAATATAAAATAAATCATTTTGATTACATTAAACTGAAAAGATTTTGTACAAACAAAACCAATGCTACCAAAATTAGCAGGATAGCAATAAATTGGGAAAAAATCTTTATAACAAAAAACTCTGACAAAGGTCTAATTACTCAAATATATAAGGAGCTAAATCAATTGTACAAAAAAAAATCAAGCCACTCCCCAATTGATAAATGGGAAAGGAACATGAATAGGTAATTTTTCAGATAAAGAAATCAAAACTATCAACAAACACATGAAAAAGTGTTCTAAATCTCTTATAATTAGAGAAATTCAAATCAAAACAATTCTGAGGTATCACCTCACACCTAGAAGATTGGCTAAAATGACAGCAAGGGGGAGGAATGTTGGAGGGGATGTGGCAAAATTGGGACATTAATGCATTGCTGGTGGAGTTGTGAACTGATCTAACCATTCTGGATGGCAATTTGGGACTATGCCCAAAGAGCACTAAAAAAATTGCCTACCCTTTGATCCAGCCATAGTACTGCTTGATTTATACCCCAAAGAGATAATAAGGAAAAAGACTTGTTCAAAAATATTTATAACTGCACTCTTTGTGGTGGCAAAAAAATTGAAAAATGAGGGAATGTCCTTCGATTGGGGAATGACTGAACAAATTGTGGTATCTCTTGGTGATGGAATACTATTGTGCTCAAAGGAATAATGAATTGGAGGAATTCCATGTGAACTGGAATGACCTCCAGGAATTGATGCAGAGTGAAAGGAGCAGATCCAGGAGAACATTGTACACAGAGACTGATACACTGTGGTACAGTTGAACATAATGGACTTCTCTACTAGCAGCAATGCAGGGATCCAGAGCAAGACTGAGGGACTTATGAGAAAGAAAACTAGTCACATTTAGGGGAAGAACTGTGGGAGTAGAAACACAGAAGAAAAACAACTGCTTGAACACATGGGCTGATGGGGATATTATCAGAGATGTAGACACTAAACAATAACTCTAGTCCAACTATCAATAATATGGAATTAGGTCTTAATCAATGATACATGTAACAATCCAGTGAAATTGTGTGTCAGCTATGAGGGGGTGGGGGATTTAGAAGAGAGGGGAAGAACATGAAACATGTAACTATGGGAAAATATTCAAAATAAAAAAATAAAATATATGAAGATTATAAGTAATTGTAGTTGCCAATTCAAAGTATTGCTCAAAGTTGAAATGACTTTAATAGCTTTTATTTACAAGAGAGGTGGAAAGAGTGAAAACAGAGAAATACAAAAGGGTAGAGAAGACATCAGCCTAACTAAATGTTGCTCTGGTGCTCAAATCAGCCAGGACTTGATGGGTATACAATGTATACCCAAGTATACAACTTGAGGGTATACGATGAAGAGAAGTGATAAGTCTCAATGAAATAGTTGTCCCATATAACTTACTTGTCTAAGCTGTATTCTTTTATGGCATGGACAAGTTGGCAGAATCTCTTCTGCTCTTACATCGACATTGCTTTGAGGCCAAACCTCATGCTATTTTGTAGAACAGAGAGTCTTAAATTCATTTTGTGTCATAAATCCCTTTGGCAGTCTGGTGCAGCCTGTAGACACTTTCTTAGAATAAATAATGTTGTTAAAATGCATTAACTAGAACACAGGAATATAAAGGAAATAAATTGTATTAAGATAGTTCTACATGTGCAGATATGTATAAATGTGTATTACTTATGCACATATATGTGTATATACCACACATAGACATATATGTATGTACTATTAAAATGTTATATTCTTAGATTCCCAAGGTGATCTTCTAGAGTTCTTAAATGGGAACCAATGAACTATATATTTGTATAGATATGCACAAAAATATGTATGTACCTATATGGACACCTGTAGTCTTTCCTCCAAAATAAACAAAAACTTTTTAAAAAATAAGTATAGTCAGGCAAAGCAAATACACATATTGGCCATGCCTCAAAGTGTGAGTTTCATTTTCCATATTAATCCATTACCTTTCTCTTATGAGGTGGGCAATATTCTTCAATACTGGTCTTCTGGAATCATGATTGATTATTGTATTGATAGAGTGTTTCCCACACACATGAACTATTCCAACTCTATTCTTGTATAATTCATTTTTTGAAACCAAATATAGTATACTAATCCTTATTAAATTTCATCACATTAGATTTGTCCTGTCCCTCTAGCCTATCCAGAGCTTTTTTGGATTCTAATTCTTTTTTCCAGTATCATACTAATTGTCCTGAATTTCATATCACTAGAAAATTTGAGAAGAATGCAACCAGTGGCTTCATCCAAGTAATTGGAAAAAATTTTAACAGAACAGGGCACAGAACAATTCTTTGGGGGTATTATACTTCTTTAATCATCACTCTTTACCCAGTTCTAAATCTAACCATATGAGTATCTAGATCATATCTCTATATCTTCTCTAATATTGAAAGATCCCATCAAATCTATGTAACCCAAACTCCAAAGTCCATTGGTATAGAGCCACATTGACAGAAAACAATACTCCAATGACTGCATGAGGGCTGGCAAAAGCAGGTAAGAGAGTTTTGGTCCCTTAGTCTTTGGGGTTTTGGTTTTATGCACTGAGAGTAGACATGAGGTATTCTAATCTCTTAAGGACCACAAAGAGAAAAAGACTACAGGAAGAAGCTGACATGTAGAACTTCTGTGTTTTTGTTTTCAGTTTGCTACAGCAGAGACTTCAGGGAATTTTTCTACCTTGGGTGAGATTTGGAACTCTCTCTTAGTTGAGCTGAGTTGCCTTTTCCCCAATGGGGTAGCTCCTTCACTCTGTATTGGCCAGTATATATTCTATGTATACTTTCTCTGATTTCTGTTTTGTTATTTTTGTTATTTTGTTATTGTTATTTATATGATAAATGGGTTTATTTGCTATTTGCCATGTATTTTCTTTGTGGAACTGGCATTATTGGGAGAGTGTCAAGTCCTGAACATAAAACTTTCTCTGTTAAGAAATAATGTTCAGAGGGCAACTGGTTGGTTCAGTGGACTGAGAGCCAACCCTAGAGACAGAGGGTCTTAGGTTCAAATCTGGCCTCAGACACTTCCTAGCTGCATGACCCCAAGCAAGTCACTTAATCTCTATTGCCTACCACTGTCCTGCATTAGAACCAATACATAGTATTGATTCTAAGATGGAAGGTAAGGGTTTTTTTTTTTAAAAAGAATGTTCAGAGTTTAGCCTGAAGGATAAAATTACATCCTCTAAACTAATAATATTTCAGGGAGCAGATAGATATAATTCTAGCCCAAAACCTCTTCTCTTTGATGTGATTAAAGTGGCTGTCCTCTGGCTCCAACCTCCTACTTCCTCTCCTGTAAGGGACTAAAATCTCTCTGAGAAAAATGGAGGAAAGAAATGTTAGAGATGTTCAGGAACCACATCAATCCACCCCCTTGCTATCTCAGTGTACTGCTAAAATCCAGGCAGAGGCCCCACTCTCCTGATTGATGACAGCTTACTCAGGCAGTGTCCCCAACCATGCTTCATTTTGCTCCCCACTTGGCTCTCCCTAGTTCTCTTTTTCCTGACTGCCTTGGACCAGCATGGGACAATTTTCTAACTCCCTCTTATGTGTTGTCTTCTCCCATTAGAGAATGTAAGCTCCTTGAGGTTAGGGACTTCGTTGCTTATTTATATTTATATCCCTTATGCCTAGACTGTAGTAAGCACTTAATGATTTCTCCTTGGGGAGGAGAGTAGGGAACTCTTTATCAATAAACTTCTATAAATGCAGAGTTGTTTGGAACACTGAGATGTTAACTAGCATTCCCAGGGTCAGAGAGACAGCACTTGTCAAAGATGAAAATTGAAGTCAAGTCTTTCTGGCATTTACGCTAGCTCTCTATTCACTTATATGCTGCCTCTATAAACCCTACAAAAATGCAATGGGCTCAAACTGGCATGACATGTCCTTGATGAAATGGTGGCTTTCAGTGATCACTACTTCTCCTCTGTGTTCATGAACTATCTCTTTAATAAAGTTCTCTAGAATTTTGCTAAGAATTGCAGGGAAGTCTATAGTTTTCAGACTTCATAATCTTCCCTTTTTGAAAATTGGGACATTTTTCTTTATCCAGTCTTGTGGCCATTCCTTTCTGTGATCTTTTTTTTCCTTTCATTTTTTAATTGTCATGTAAAACACACTTCCATATTGGACATTGTTGTAAGAACAAAGTCATACATAACCAAAACCCCAAAATAAAACCAAAAATACACTGATGTGAAAGATAATTCCAACAGTTCTTTCTTTGGAGGTAAATAGCATTCCCTATCATAAGTCTTTCAGGATTGTCCCAAGACACTGCATTGCTGAGAGTGTTACGAATAAAATGAATATAGATGAATATATCCAAAAGTATGAATATTTTATTTAAAGTCATATTGGTAAATTCAAGAAGGCCATGTCTATATCATATATCTAAATATTTAAAACTTAATGAATCCCCAATTTCCGATATCACAAGAGTTCTCTGTAGCCTTTCAGAGATGATTGTTGGTTATCTAGAAGTCAGAAACACAAGTCTTTTTAGAACCCTGATATATTTTTCATCTAATCTTGGTAAGACAAATACTTCATTAAAGGCAGTTAGGTGCTGTCTTCTCCTTACTTTTCTGAGACCCATAGCAATTTTGGCTGGATCCTTCCAAGTTCAGAGATCATTCTACACAGAGAAAACATAAGTAAAATAAGAATGGTCTTCATCTTGCTCCCTGTTATTATTATATTCAAATCCTCTGCTATTCTCCTTTAATAAGACTATGTAGAATAGTGCATAGAAATCAGGACTTGGAGTCAGAAGCTATATGAATCATCTTAATATCTCTCTGCTTTAAATGAGAATATTGGATTTGATGGCCTCCAAGATCCTTTCCACTTCTAAATCTATAATTCTATGAATATTAGTTCTATCTCTATTTTTATTTTCTCGACCCTATTGTAGCTTTTAAAGAGGGACCTTTTGGTTTTCTTTAGCTAAATGTTGCATGCATCGCCTTCAGATCATTCTGAACTTTAGTGCTGCTGACACTTTTTAAAGGACCTTGAATTTTTTTTTTCTTTCTCACTTATCTGCACTTGCTTCTGTCTTTTATAGATGGAATTTAAAAATCTGAGGTTTTCAGTGAATTCCATGGACATTCACTTTAGTTTCTTCAGTATGTCTAGTTTTTGCCCACATTAGAATTATTTGCACTTTTAAATTAGAATTTCATCTTTGAGAGTATCCTATCCTTTTAAAAAGTAATTAATTTGTTTTAGTAAGTTAAGTTGCCAAGCATCTCCCTCCTTCCCTCCCCTCCCTGCACTAGAAAAGACATCAATGGGAAAATATATATATATTATATATATATATATATATATATAATTATATCTTACTTATTTTTATTTATCAGATCATTTTCTAGAAGAGAACATATACAAATTATTCTTCAAACCAAAAAAATTTCTGTTGCTCTATATAATGTCTTTTTTTTTTTAAATCTTAACTTCTGTGTATTGGCTCCTAGGTGGAAGAGTGGTAAGGGTGGGCAATGGGGGTCAAGTGACTTGCCCAGGGTCACACAGCTGGGAAGTGTCTGAGGCCGGATTTGAACCTAGGACCTCCCATCTCTAGGCCTGACTTTCAATCCACTAAGCTACCCAGCTGCCCCTCTATATAATGTCTTAATGTCTTCTTGGTTCTATTCATTTTGCTTTTCGTAATTTCATGTAGGTATTTCTATGTTTTAAAAAAAGTAACTTGCTCATCATTTCAGTAGTATCACATCACAATCATATTCCAGAACTTGTTTAACCATTCCTCAACTGATGGGCATGCTCACAATTTCCAGTTCTTTGCCACCACAAAGAGAACATATTTTAGAACATATCCTTCTTAGGTTGGTTGTTCTATAGAACTTTATTCCATGGGATTCTATTCCTTTTTCTGTTTAAACATTTGCCTTCTTTCTTAGAAATGATACTAAGCATGGGTTCCTAGACAGACCTACCAGTCATGGTTAAGTGACTTTTTCAGGGTCATACAGCTAAGAAGCCAGATTTAAACCCAGGATCTCCCATCTCCAGACTTGACTTCCTATCTAACTGAGCCACCTTGCTGCCTCAATCCTATCTATTCTATGAACTCTTTGAAATCTTCTCCCCTAAAATTTAGGGTAAATGTCAAACTATGTTCCACTTTCCTCTCCTTTATCCTAAAACTATCCTATTCTATATCCTATCCTATTCTAAGACTGAATGTTCATTTTCTTACAAAGTTCCCACCACTTATATTTCCACTTTTTCTTAGTAATCAGAATCAGAGGAAGAATAGCATAGTTTCTTCCATGTTTTAAAGGATAAATGCATTATCAAGGCAATGCAAGAACTTTTTAGCTGTATTTGGCAGAAAAATGACTCCAGCAGATGCCTTGATAGTTGAAGTCTCCCATCACTATGATGTCTTTGTGCCAGATTTATGATTTGTTTCCTGAGCTCCTTGTCTATTTCCTCCTTCTGTCCAAGTGGAAATGTCTAGCATATTCCCATGCCTGTATTGCTTCTGTTTCTTCTTTCAATGATCCTCATCCAAATGCTCCCCACCACGATTTCTTCCTTTTTTTCCTCAATTTCCTTACAAAGAATATATTTTCTTAGTATACAGTATACTCTATTATACCCATTATGCATTTTGATTCTTTTGAATAGAGTACAACATTTCATTCCATTTTAATCATGAGCCCCAACCACCATTCAATTATTTCTGTGAAGTCAAATTTTATTTCTGGATTTAGGATAGCTACATCTTTAGAAAGAGAACTGATAAACTCTTGAGTGCAGATTAGAGTATTACTTTTTCTTCTTTTTTTCAACATAGCTAATATGAAAATATATTTCATATGATCTCATATCTCATATAATTGATATCATATTGCTTGTTTTTCCAATGAGTGAGGGAGAGACTAGAGGAAGGGAGAAAATGTACACATAACAATGAATGTTGTTGAGCTTAGGATCTTAAGGAACTATTCCCATTATCCATTTCTACTTAAGGGTAACTTTGCTTTTCACTCAGCTGGTTGTGGAACAGGTTCTGTCTTATTCAATTCTTTCAGTTAGCCTGATACACAGGGAAAAAAAGGGGATGAGATCTTTTTTCTGACACTTCAAAGAGTATGTTTATAATCCCTGGGAATACTGAGAAAAATAATATAAAGCTTAGGTTAGGCTATTATCTAGGATTTTCCCAAAGGGAGAGAATAGAAATGTACTCGATGCACAATACAAATCAGATATGGGACAGCTATTTTTCCTCTATGCAGCAGAAAGGCTAAATAAAAAAGGCTCAAAAATATATATTAACAGAATCTCAAAACACAATATAGTGACTTATAATTACTACCATATTCTCTCAGGAGGTAGAAAATTAAAACTATCAAGACATCTAGGGGCAGCTGGATGGCTCAGTGGATTGAGAGCCAGGCCCAGAGACAGGAGGTCCTAGGTTCAAATCTGGCCTCAGATACTTCCTAGCTGTATGACTCTGGGCAAGTCACTTAACCCCCATTGCTTTGCCCTGTAACAAAATTAAAAATTAATATAGAAGGATATGCATAAAAGATATTAGGGTTTAAAAAATAAATTAAAAAAAAAACTATCAAGACATAAAGTAGTCTACCCAGCTGCCCTCCTTAATGATATTATTGATTGTTTCTATAATTTTTTTCTTTGACCCACCCCTATTTTAGAATTAGATTATTTAGTTTTAAATTAATTTTTGTCTTTCCATGAACCCTTATTGATTATAATTTTTATTGCATTTTGAACTGAACTTGTTATCTTTTCCCTATGTCTTGCCTTCTCTATTACTGTTGAGGACATAGCATCTTTTTTTTTTTTTTTTTTTGCATCTTCTGATTCCTTTAGGTTCCCAACCTAGGTGTGGTCCTTTACTATTTCTTAATTCCTCCATATCCAATCTGTTGCTAAGTCCATTAATTTCACTTTTGCAACATCTCTCAAATATGTCTTCCTCTATTCACTTCTACTGGTGCCATACTGGCACTGGTCTTATATCACCTCAAGTCTGGACAAGGCAACAGCCTTCTGGTGGGTCAATCTGCCACAAGTCATTTCCTACTCCAATCCATCCTCCATTTGGTCACTAACGTGATTTTTATAAAATGCAGGACTGACTTACTCAATAAATTCTAGTGGTTCCCTATTGTCTCCAGGATCAAATAGGGAATTCTCTGGTTGACATTCAAAGACCTTCATAACATAGCTTACCTTTTCAAATTTTCTTACACCTTGCTCTCCAACATATTCACTTCCTTGCAGGGACACTGGCCCATATGGGGGAATTTAGTAAAAGATCACACCTTACTTTTCCATGAACAAGACATTCCATTTTTTAGCTCTAGGTATTTTTTGGCTGTTTCCTATGTCTGGAATACTCTTTCTTTTCATCTCTGACTGCTGGCTTTCCTGGCCTCCTTTAAGGTCCAACTAATATCATTTTTTTTATAGAAAGCCTTTCACAATCCTTAATTTTAATTCCTTCCCTCTTATTTATTTCCTATTTATTTTGTATTTTTCTTGTTGATTTATTAATTGGTTATGAATTTAGTCCTTGTCTCTTGCTGTTTCTTTTTTGCTCAGAGACCCAGGCAATTTATCAGCAGGTGCACTGGCTGCTAACGAAACTTGTCTCTCAGTGTTAGAGGAATAGTTCATTCATGGGAGGTGATGGGAAAATTTACTATAGGTCTTAGGTATTCTAGACAGGTTAGCACTATAACTGTAATATGCTAAAGCTTTCAAACATTTTTTTTCTGGACAGGAAGTACAGCTGAATAGTAGAGGTATCTTTTTCTTGCTTCTATCAAAGCCGCATTGCAGTGGCATCGTCCAGGTAGAGCTGAGGGAAAAAACTAGTGGAGAGTGGAACCTTAAACCTGCATCTTTCTTGTTCTGGAACTCTGCCACATCTCTCGCCCATGACGATCTCAGCTAATCTTGATGGCAGCATCAGTCTTCAATTCTTTTCATGTTTCATGTCCCAAACTTCCCCAGTTCTCCTTTAAAAACCTCCCATCTCAAAGAGGTGCTTGTGTTGTGTGCCCACAAATGCTTCCTTTGATCCTCAAAGTCTTGTGGGAATCTAAAGGACTTTTGGAGAGGCTATTTGCATCTAATTATTCTAGCCTTCCTTTGTGTTCCATATCTAGCCAAGAACCCATGATTTCTAACTTTTAATGTGGTCCATAAATCTAAATCCTATTTGGATCATGAGATTATGGATTGAAAGCTACAAGAGGTCTTAGAGGCCATAAATTCAATCCTCCCTTTTTTTAGATAAGGAAATTGAGAATTAGCAAGTTTAAGTGTCTTTGCCAAAGGTTACACCAAGAAATAAGCACGATAGGTAGAATTTGGATATAGTTCTGACTTTAGAGGGAGTATTCTTTTTCACTGCTGAAAATGCTTTAGGATCTTCAGTTGTGTCTTCAGGATTTTGCAGTTTCTAGCAATGCATCCTAAATGACTTCTAGCATTATCTACTCTCCCTACTTAAACTACTAGGAGTAGATAGGGTGAAGTGGGTTTGACAGATATTAAGAGGTTCTTTTTTTTTCTCCCAAATGTTTTATTTTTTCTCAATAATATATAAAATAACTTAAAATTGTTTTTTAAAATTATGAGTTGCAAATTCTCTCCTTCCCTCCTTTCCATTCCCTCTCTTTGAGATATTAAGCAATTTGATATAGGTTATACATGTACTATCATGCAAAACATATTTCCATATTAGTCATGTTGTGGAAGAAGACAAAAAACACACAAACAAAACAGTGAAAATAGTATCAAATTTGCATTCAGACTCTTAGCTCTTTCTCTGGAAGTGGTTTGCATTTTTCATCATGAGTCCTTTTTAATTGTCTTGGATCATTGTATTGTGAGAATGGCTAAGTCATTCTCAGCTGAATATCATGTAATATTACTGTTATTATGTACAACATTCTTTTGTTTCTGATCACTTCATTCTGCATCAGTTTTTCCAGGTTTTTCTGAAATCATCCTGTTAATCATTTCTTATAGCAATAGTATTCCATTACAATCATAAACTACAATTTGTTTAGTTAGTTTCTAATTGATGGTATGGATTTTAAATTAATATACAAGAACTAAGTATTATATTTAATAAAGTTTTACAGAAAGGAGGTTTGGGTAATGTAGTTTTAGGGGTTCAAGATATTTTTAACTATACAATGGACATCCCCCTCCATTCCCATTTCTTTGGCATCACAAAAAGAGTTACTATAAGTATTTTTGCACAGATAAGTACTTTCTTCTTTTTTTGATCTGAAAGGTTCTTCTTTTAACAACTGAAAGGAAGTCTTTTTATTTTATATGATGATTCAATAAATAGGTGCTTCAGCATCCTTTGATAAGAAATCAGCACAATTTCTACTCAAGTTTTCTCCCTCTGCCTCCTACAGATTGACTTTTGTTTTATGGAGTCTGTGGGTTTACCTCCTTATTTTTTAGAACACAAGAGGTATCTTCTTCCTGAGACAGTTGAAATCCTTCTTCTAGAATAAAAAGCCTCAGACCTACTAACATGTTAGCATTACTCTTCATCTCTTTAAATCTTTTTCCTCCCTGTTTTACTCTTTGAACTATTTACACTCTTCATTTCAATAAAGGCAAGCAAAAAAATACCTTTTTTGATATACAAGTGATAAAAAAGAGAATTATATATGAAGACATGAAATTCTATTACAGTGTTTTAAAATTTTATAAAAGTTCTTACTGTCCATCTTATAATCAATATTATGTATTGGTTCTAAGGCAGAAGAACAATAAGGGCTGAACAATGAGGGTTAAGTGATTTGCCCAGGGTTGCTCAGTTAGAAAGTGTCTGAGGCAAAATTTGAAACTAGGACCTCTTGTCTCCAGACCTGGCTTGTCATCCATTGAATCACCCAGCTGTCCCCTTTTAAAGGTGTATTTTAAAGAAGTAACAAAACTTTTCCATGTCACCTTCTAAATTTCTTTTTGTTTTATATTTTTAATATGTTTTATTGAAGCTTTTTATTTGGCTTTATTTTCTTTGACTCCTAACATTGACTTGGGGGATATTTACAAAGTTATACGGTCAGCTAGGTGGCTCAATGAGTAGAGTGCAGGGTCTAGAATCATATAGACTCATCTTCCTGAGTTCAAATCTGGTCCCAAATACTGTTTAGTTGTGTGACTCTAGATTAGTCACTTAACCCTGTTTGCTTAAAATGATTGCTTAGAATCATAGAATGATGGGCTGAATATTAGACTCAGTGGAAAATAATCCAGTTTTCTTACTTAAAAGATAATAATACCAAGGTCCAAGAGATTATTAAAAAAATTCTTTGAACCCCTTAACTCTCACTTGCTGTGTGAGGTTACCCCACAAAATCCTATTCCTTGATCACAGTGCCTTCTTAATATAATGGGGAGGGGTGTTTATATTTAAATGTTTCCATTGGTTTTTTCATATATCATACTTTATAGGGTTACATAGATCAGCTTTGCCTGGAAGTGTGTTGGTTCCTGGTAATTATAGAGCAAAATGAGACTTTAAAAGATTTATTTAAACCCCTTATCTTTTGTCTTAGAATTAATACTATCAAAATTCCAGGGCAGAAGAGTGGTAAGGGCTAGGTAATTGGGGTTAAGTAATTTGCCAGGGTCACACAACTGGGAAGTGTCTGAGGCCAGATTTGTACCCAGGACCTCCTATCTCTAGGTCTGGTTTTCTATCCAGTGAGACACCTAGCTGCCCCTTAATAAATGTTTATCAAATTGAATTTTTGGTTGTCTCCATTTTGGGAATGGGTTCAGGGTTACCATACTTTTCTCTTCCCCTCTCAGGTGTACTTTTGAATCTTGGGATTTTACCATGAAGCCCCAAGTAGTTATATTCCCTACCACTCTATTCCTCCTTTCAGTTCCCTTTTATATATTGTCCTATCCCATTAGAATGTAGAATACTTTTTTTTTAATTTTTAAAAAAATTTTGAATATTTTCTCCTAGTTACATATTTCATGTTCTTTCCCTCTCCTCAGAATGTAGAATACTTGAGGTCAGGGTTGTTGTTATTCTTCAGGGGTCTTGATTTTTTGTGACTCCATTTGGGGTTTTCTTGACAAAGATACTAGAGTGGTTTGTAATTTCCTTCTCCAGCTCATTTTACAGATGAAGAAACTGAGGTAAATAGCATTAAGTGATTTGCCCAGGATTACAAAACTTTTTAGTTTCTGAGTCTTAATTTAAACTTAAGTCTTGTTGATTCCAGTCCTGGCACTTTATCCACTGTATCATCCAGCTGCCCTTGAGATCAGGGACTGTTTTCTTTCTTTCTTTGATATTCTTGATGTTTGAATTGAAGTTATGAGAGTAGGTTGTACTAATTATTTTATATAGGAAATTTTGAACTTATGGTATAAATGTATTTTTAAAAAATGCAAAGTCAAATGAAGTCAAGTACTCAGGAGTTTTTAAAAACCAACCAGAAAACAAAACTACTTTGATTTGAATAAAAAATAGTTTCATTTTCTTCAATAAGGAATGTATTCTTCTCATGAATAAATTTTTGAATGTTGTGCTACTGATGATGAATATTAGCAAAATTTGTAGTTATTCCAGAGCATTGCCACTGAAATTACTAGACTAGCAGAAAACATCATTAAGCTTCTCTGTACAAATTCTCCCAGTAAGGAGAGAAGTGGGAATTGAAGCTTAAGTGACACTTTCATAAAACAGAGAGAAATCACTTCTGGGTCAGTCCTTTTCTAGCCATAAAGCTGGTTTGGGTATTTATATTTCTGTATGACTAAGTGCCAAATACACCATGGCATTCACTGTGGAATGCATTATAACATTTTAAACTGATTTCATCTCATAAGATCCTCCATGCGGAGCAAATATATTGAAGTCCATGATGCTATTTGTTTTTTTTTTTTACATTTTTAAACCCTTAACTTCTGTGTATTGTCTCCTAGGTGGAAGAGTGGTAAGGGTGGGCAATGGGGGTCAAGTGACTTGCCCAGAGTCACACAGCTGGGAAGTGTCTGAGGCCATATTTGAACCTAGGACCTCCCGTCTCTAGGCCTGGCTTTCAATCCACTGAGCTACCTAGCTGCCCCTATGATGCTAATTATAATGTTTGATGTTATGCAGTGTATTACAGGTTATTATACTAGCAAAAGTTGATTGTAGGGAAAGACCATTTCTTGTTTTTATATCTGATGGTGTGTACAATTTTGATTTTAGAAAATGAGTATATATAACATTGGGAAAAGGTTTTATTCTAAGCAAAACAAACATTACCCACTCAGTGCAGAAGCATTATCAATATAACATCATATTTAAGATTTTTAAACTCATAAAACTTTAAAATTTAGATAGAAAATTCCCTTGGCAACCTCAATTCTCTCCTCAGTGTGCCTACATTATGACAGGGTCTTTTCTGACTTGACCACAGAACAAGAGAATTTGTTATAGTTGTTTTTAGCTAGTGCAGTCTTGATTTCACAAATCTGAGTTGATCATTTAGGGATAGGAAACCTGGAAATACTAAAATTAAAAAGAGAACAAAGTGATGAAAAATAAAATGGAAAGATAACATTTTAATTTTGAAATAGTAATTTATTAATTCTTATCCATGACTCACAGTCTCTCTCTTTCTGTCTTTTGTCTCTTCAGTCCTTTCCTACTTCCGAAAGGATTTGGAATTACTTACACACACACACACACACACACACACACACACACACACAGAGTGATCAAGCAGGATCCTTTATAATTTTCAAAGCAAAAAAGTTAAAAACACGTTGTAAAATTCCTCTAAGAATTTTGTAATACCACAATGATTGTACTATTTAGCTGTCAACAGATGACGACTTAGCATGCCTAGATGAAAAATCCAATGTCCTGCCTAAAGCTCAATATATTTACTGGTATTCAACTGAATAATAAATTAAAATGAAAGGATGAGATTTAGGCATCAGAAGGAGAAGCAGCAATACATCATTATGTGTAATTTTAAGAAATCATTTATTACTCATAGAGTTTTAAGCATGATTCATTATATACGCAAACCCAATTTCTGCTACATAGAACTTAGATAGTAAGATTCAAGAGGAAGGCAGGTGAGAAAATGAGTTCCTAAACCCTTGACTCCTGTATTAATTCTAAAGTTTCATGATACATAACATGTTATGCATAATTTCATCTTACATTTATATAACACTTTGTATTTTTCAATGTGCTGTCCACACATCATCTCATTACTTGGAAGTCATAAATTATTCTATGTATTTAGCTCAGTATTTGCAAAATATTATTCAGTCCAATACCTATTGGAGTAACTGATGGTTATAGTATTGACTCTATGTATTTAAAATAATCTTTATTTTATTAAAAATAATTTAAACAAAATAATAAAATAAAAATAGAGAAATTAAATTGATTTCATTTTAATTTTAAAAAGAAAATATCTATATAATAAATACACATATGGGTGTAAATCTATATATAGATACAAACTTTTAAAAAACAAGCTTTTTGTGGAGATTATAATCTAAACTATTTTCTTCTTTATTCTGAGTTTTTCCCCAAATTATTTTTCTGCATCAAACAACACATCTAGATACTTATTTTTAAAAAATGATCATAGTCACTGAATATATTGTTCTAATTCTTTCTTTATGCTTCATTGCTTATATGCATATATGCTTGTGTGTATACATATATGTATGCATGCATGTATGTGCCTGTATGCTCAGGACCTATAATTTCTGGATTAGTGAGAAGTTAAGGAGGTAAGTGATTTGCCCAGGGACTGAAACCCAGGTCTGACTTCAAAGCCAGCTCTCTATCCATTAAATCAACTTGTCTTCCTATTTTGCATATATATCTATGTACATGTATATGTGTATGCATATAGGACAAATAGGAGGAAGAGTGGCTAGAGAGCTTATCCTGGCATCAGAAATACATCTTCCTGTGTTCAAATCTGTCCTCAGACACATACTAGCTGTGTGACCCTGGGCAAGATACTTAATCCTGTTTGCCTCAGTTTCCTCATCTATAAAATGAGATGGAGAAGGCAATGGCAAAGCACTCCAGTATCTTTGCCAAGGAAACTCTAAATGGGGACACAAAGAGTGGGTCTACTAGAGGTCATTGGATGACTCAGTGGATAAAGCACTGGTTTTGGAGTCAGGAAATACTGAATAAAATCAGGCCTCAGACAAAAGCTGTATGACCGTAGGCAAATCATTTATCTTCTGATTGTCTTAATAAACTGGAGAAGGAAATGACAAATTACTCTGATATCTTTTCCAAGAGAACTCCATAGATAGTATTGTTCCTGGTATCACAAAGAATTGGATATTACTGAACAATAAAGTAATGTAATGGATTTCTCTATTAGCAGCAATGCAATGATGCAGGACAACCCCAAGGGACTTATGATAAAGAATGCTATCTACATCAAGAGAAAGAACTGTGGGAGTAGAAACAGAAAAGAAAAACACATGATTCATCACTTCTTTATATGGGTTTATAATTTGAGGTTTTGGTTTTAAAAGATTGCTCTATTGAAAAAATGAATAATATAGGTGTCAAGTGATAACATTTGTATAACCCAATGGAAATGCTTGTTGGCTCTGAGGAGTGGGGAGAGAAAAGGGGAAGGAAAGCAAATGAATCATATAAACATGAGAAAATATATTTTTTTTATAACCCTTAACTTCTGTGTATTGGCTCATAGATGGTAAGGGTGGGCAATGGGGGTCAAGTGACTTGCCCAGGGTCACACAGCTGGGAAGTGTCTGAGGCCGGATTTGAACCTAGGACCTACCATCTCTAGGCCTGGCTCTCAATCCACTGAGCTACCCAGCTGCCACTCATGAGAAAATATTTTAAAAAATACAAACAAATAAATAAATAAATAAATGAAAGTATCACCATCACTTCCCTAAGGTATTCAACCATCCTCCCTTCAACTGCTGATATGCAAATGCTCCTAAATTCTTTCTCCTACTTCAACATCTTGTTGCTTTTCATAAGCTGGTCTTTTCCTGCATAAACATTCTGCTCTCTAAAAGGAAAGGATTGTCCCTTCAAAGAATTAAAAATTATAGGCCTTTATGAAGTACTTGAAATAATTAGTTCTAGTAAATAATGCTCAATGATTGAAACTGTAGGATTCCATTTAGGAATACAAATTCAGGTGTAATTGAATTCTGGTTTTATTTTTAGTAGGGAGAACTAGAAAATATTAATTGTATGGCATGATAATCAATATTGTGACACTTTAGCTATAGCTATAAAATACATTGTTTTAAATTGTTTTTAGTTTACTCATTTGTACAGTGGATGCAAATACTTAACATGGATTTGATATTGTTAAGAATAAATCTGGATGCAAATGCTTAATATGAATTTGATATTAAAATAGTAAATTATTTAAAACAGATTCTTTTGGGTTATAGATTAAGAGAATAATATAAGTTTTTTTTATTTGTAACATTTTAATATTACTTAAAATGGCCAAAAAGCAGAAAAATAAGACCTATGTATGGTGATTTCATTTTAGTGGAGAAATATTAAAAGAAAATAAAGTTTATGTGTAAAAGGCAATTTGGTGAAAGAATCAGGAGGCCACAAATAGATTTTAAGTAGAGAGCACAGACTCCATCTTTTGTTGTCAAGTATACTCTTCTCCATTTTGCTGTTTTTCTGTTATTCACCCGGGAGAAACTAGATTATGTAATCTATTATTCCATATATACAAATGATCATAATGAATATATTTCCATTTTGCGAATGAAGAATTCCCAAATCTATTTCTTCCCCCTCCCAACTTAGAAGATCCTAAACTTTCTTCCAATTAGAAATTAGATCTCTGAATTATATCCTAGTTAATGATTTTTGTTATAATTAATTTATCTTTTACACGTATTTGATTAATTTGGAAGTGGGGATATAATAATTTGATTTACTCTCTATTTAGGTTAACTTTTTGGATTTTGTATGGACCCTTAAGGATTCTGCTCTTTTGAGGAGAAAAGAAATTCATACCTTGTGGCCTAATACTTTAGAGTTTGTAGTATAATTTTCCAGACAGTAATTGCATGTTTGGAAATTTTTTTGCCTTAAAGGGTGATTAAGGGCTTAATAAGTGGTTGTTAAAGGGTTTAATTATTAATTATTATTTTGTATAATTTAATTTCAACTAATATCTATATTAACCATTATATTATAATCATATTACTTACTAGTCATTATTTAGCAACATGTTAAAGTAACACAGTCCTTATCAACCTTAAAGCTGGAACCTGGAGTTTGGGTCAATTGCAAAAGCCACCTGTGTGAGGATGCCTTGTAGCCATATGGGAAGGATTTCACAGCATCAGGGAAGTGTCTGGGCTAAGTATCCTATAGTCATTGCTCCCCCTTACTTTGTTCATTGGACTTCCTTTGGCACATGTCCCCAGACCAGCTATATAGATCTTGGCCCTGCTGTTCTTTGTTTATGACTCCTTGCCCTCTTGGTCTTCTACTTGGAGTGAGGTCCCTTTTAAGGATGACAAATGCTTCAAGATGAGAACCAAGAGAGTTGGAAGGAAAAGAACTAGCCTCACATTTAAATAGAGTTGGAAAGTTTCATACCAATCTATGTTTTATTTTGTGATGAGGACTAATATAACTTAAAGTCTGTTAATTTGGAGATTTACAACAATCTGTCCTGAGTGCTTTTCAAAGTTTGTGAGTAAATTATCATGTTTTTGTGGGTAAACTATCTACACTATTTATGTAGAATTTCAGAATGTAATTATTTTTTCAACCTGATATCATAAGCTTACATGTTAGGTTTTAGGAAAGAATATTAGAGCCTGGTAAGTTTTGAAATGATTTATAGTTGCAAAAATATGAATAAAGTTTATATTTTGCTCTATAACAAGATTAGGGAGTTTTGCCATTTGAGGTTAAATCTTATGAGATTGAAATCAGAAGAAATGCTATGGGACCAAGTCACCTATGATGCCAGCAGTCCTATGCGGTGAAATCTATGAATTGTGGGTGGACCTCTGGTACAAGGGGAAGCTGAATGATTTTGGTTAGGCTATCTTAGGACTCTCTGGGTTCCTTAGTATGAACTTTCCTTTAGAATGGAAAGTTTTTCCACCTCGCAAGTTCTACACATGGCTGTGCATTATTGCCGATTTCCACCTGGCATCAATGCATCAAGATAGGAAAGCATGTCTCTCTGAATATAATTATGTCTCTCTTTATCCTTTTATGGCAATTTTCTATAATCATGATGGGAGATTATAGATAGGGTAATGCTAAAACACATATAGACTAAAGATGCAGGTATGTAGGACTTAAGCTATTTAAACAATCAAGTGGATGAGTACTGAGCTTGTCATGTACCTGTTACTAGTTATGAAGTCCTTTTATATGTTATAAGAATAATTGGAAAATGTCAATGTAGTTTGTGAAATCAAGGTATAAATCTATTGAATGAGATTACTGAGGTTAAATTAGTTATCATTAAAGAATGGCTTGTGGTCTACCTTGTTAACTCAGAAAAGATGTCCCATTACTTGGATTTGTTATTTAATGTGAGATTAACCCTTGTATGTGGAGCATACTGTGAAATTCAAATAAATTGCCCAAGAGTTCAAAAGGGATTGGAAATAAATCATGACAACAGTGCTCTAGACCAGTGATGGGCAAACTACAGCCCATGGGCCAGATGTGGCCCCCTGAAATGTTCTATCCGGCTGCACGATATTATTCCTAGTCTGACGAATACAATGAGTAGGATACAATACAATGAAACTTCCAAAGAGTTGCCTTAAAAACAGACTGACAGATGAGCATTTCCTTTCTTTTGGCCCCCTCCTTAAAAAGTTTGCCCATCACTGATCTAGACTCATAATGAAAATATGCATCTGACCTCCAAGAAAGAACTGATAAAATCTGAATGCAAACTGAAACATATTCTTCCTTCCTTCCTTCCTTCCTTCCTTCCTTCCTTCCTTCCTTCCTTCCTTCCTTCCTTCCTTCCTTCCTTCTGCTC
>NC_058133.1:315633559-315663441 GCF_016433145.1 Gracilinanus agilis | reverse complement strand
CTTTTCTTTTCTTTTCTTTTCTTTTCTTTTCTTTTCTTTTCTTTTCTTTTCTTTTCTTTTCTTTTCTTTTCTTTTCTTTTCTTTTCTTTACTTTTCTTTTCTTTTCTTTTCTTTTTTAAATTTAGAATATTTTTTCCATGGCTACATGATTCATGAATCTCTCGCCACCCCCACCTCCTGTTTCTTCCCTCCCCCCTCCTGGAGCTGATAAGCAGTTCCACTGGGTTATACATGTATCATTGTTCAAAACCTATTTTCATGTTATTCATATTTGCAATAGACTGATCTTTTAACATCAAAACCATAATCATATCCATATTGAACTATGTGATTGATCATGTGTTTTTCTTTTGTATTTCTACTCCCACATTTCTTTCTCTTTATGGGGATAGCATTCTTTCTACTAAATTCCTCTGGATTGTCTTGGATCATTGCACTGCTGCTAATAGAAAAGTCCATTATGTTTGATTGTGCCATAATGTATCAGTCTCTGTGCACATTGTTTTCCTGGTTCTGCTCCTTTCACTCTGCATCAATACCTATAGGTCTTTCCAGTTCACATGGAATTCCTCCAGTTCATTATTCCTTTTAGCACAGTAATATTCCATGACTACCAGATACCACAATTTATTCAGCCATTCCCCAATCGATGGACACCCCCTCATTTTTCAATTTTTTACCATCATTAAGAACATGGCTGTAAATATTTTTGTACAAGTCTTTTTCCTTATTATTTCTTTGGGGTATAAACCCAGTAGTGGTATGACTGGGTCAAGGGACAGGCATTCTTTTAAGGATCTTTGGGCATAGTCCAATTGCCCTCCAGAATGGTTGGACCAATTCACAACTCCACCAGCAGAGTATTGGTGTCCCAATTTTGCCACATCCCCTCCAACATTTATCACTTTGCTTGCTGGCTTCTTTTCTTAGAGACATCTTGGTAAATATATTTTCTCTTCTCTGACCAAATTTTAAATATCAATTGGTAATTTTTTAAAAACTCTAAGCTCCCAGCCAGATATCTTATTTTGTTAAGAATATAATAGTATTAAATCTCTATCATGTATCTGAATCAACCCCTCTTTTTATCTCAATGGGATAGAAAAAAAAAGTTGATATTTCTGTCCTTGATCACTTAACCTATACCACAGATATTTTGACTTCTCTAGTGAAACCTTGAGGAGCATGATTAATTAAACACTACAGCAGTATCTCTGATATATTCTTGCCCATTTTCATATACATTTTTATCAATAATTTATCTAATTATATGAAATTGTCCATTGGTATTCTGATTGGTATAATAATAAATCTATAAATTAATTTGAGAAGTATTGACATTTTTTCAATATATACTCAAACTGGTCACAGAAATAGGATGTCCTCCATATTAATGAGTTTTTCCTTGGTTTCTCTGAAAAATAATTTTTGCAACTGTTTCATTATAGGAACAATAGGTATTTTGATGGCTAATCCTTAAATATTTTACTTTATCATATTTATAAATGATAATTCCCTCTCTATTTATTTCTTCTGGTTTATCTTAGTGACATATAAAATGTTTGTTTCTGTGGATTTATCTTATTTCCCTAGTAATGTAACGAATAATTTATTATCTAATGAATATTTTAAAACTTTAAATTTTCAAAAATAAAAAACCTGTCATTTGCAAAGGAAGATATTTGAACTAATAAGAATATTGTTTCTTTTCTGCCTTTTTATAACATAATTCCCTTCTGGTTCTCCTTTCATCTTTATGACTATTCCTATTCCTCATTTTTCTTTGCTTGTTCATTATTCATATCACTGAGTGTAAGCATAGATTTTGGGATCTTCATCTGTTCCCTCTTTATACCCTCTCTTTTGGTAAGTTCATCAGTTTCCATGTATCAGTTATTAGCTTTACACAGATGATGCAAAGATCTATATATTCAAATTTAATATTTTTTCAAGACCTTTAGTTCTGTATCACCAATTGCCTGTTTGACATTTCAAGAAGTGAATACCAAGAACAGTTATGTCAAATGAAAAAACTGTTGATAAAATCTATATGCAGCATTCAGAAAAACTTGCAACATCTTATAACCTAGTTTGTCACTTTGAGAATAATTTTATAATAAATATATGTTATAAAAGTCTTAGCTCAGTAACTTGAATTTTTTTTTTTTTACATTTTTAAACCCTTAACTCCAGTGTATTGGCTCCTAGGAGGAAGAGTGGTAAGGGTGGGCAATGGGGGTCAAGTGACTTGCCCGGGGTCACATAGCTGGGAAGTGTCTGAGGCCAGATTTGAACCTAGGACCTCCTGTCTCTAGGCCTGACTCTCAATCCACTGAGCTACCCAGCTGCCCCAGTAGCTTGAATTTTAAAGGGATCCTGGTATATACTTATTTCAAATTATATTCTTTTTGAAAAATTCTTTTTGAGTTTTTGAAATAAAGATTAATGGATATCTGTTGTTTTTGCATTACAAATATTTTCCAGTAACTAGGAGAGCATTTTTATAACAAAACTCTCTGACAAAGGTTGAATTTCCCAAATATATAAGGAACTAAGTCAAATCTACAAAACAATCAAGCCATTCCCCAATCGACAAATGGTTAAGGGACATGAATAGGCAGTTTTCACAGGATGAAATAAAAACTATCAATAAGCACATAAAAAAAGTGTTCTAAATTCCTCCTGTTTAGAGAAATTAAAATTAAAACAACCCTGAGGTACCACCGTACACTTAGCAGATTGGCCAATATGACAGCAAAGGAAACTGATAAATGTTGGAGGAGATGTGGCAAAATTGGGATACTAATGCATTGCTGGTGGAGTTGTGAATTGATCCAACCATTCTGGAAGGCAATTTGGAACTATGCCCAAAGGGCTTTAAAAGACTGCCTGCCCTTTGATCTAGCCATACCACTGCTGGATTTGTACCCCAAAGAGATAATGGGGAAAAATATGCTCAAAGGACTTTAAAAGAACGTTTATCCTTTGACCCAGCCATACCACTACTAGGTTTGTGCCCCAAAGAGATAATAAGGAAAAAGACGTGTACAAAAATATTTATAGTTATATTCTTTGTGGTGGCTAAAAACTGGGAAATTAGGGGATGTCCATCGATTGGGGAATGGCTGAATAAAAGATGATATATGTTGGTGATGGAATAATGAACTGGAGGAATTCCATGTGAACTGGAACAACCTCCAGGTATTGATGCAGAGCGAAAGGAGCAGAACGAGAAGAACTTCATACACAGAGATTGATACATTATGGCACAGTTGAATGTTATAGACTTTTCTACCAGTAGCAATACAATGACCCAGGACAATCCAGAGGAACTTAGGAGAAAGAATCCTGTCCACATCGAGAGAAAGAACCATGGAACCAGAATTGCATTAGAAAAGTATGTGATTGATCATGTAGTGCATGCAATAGGGGTTTAATTAAGGTTTTGATGTTAAAGGACCACTCTACTGCAAATATGAATAACATGGAAATAGGTTTTGAACAATGACACATGTATAAACCAGTGGAACTGCTTGTTGGCTTTGGGAAGGGGGAGGAGAAAGCTGTGGGGGGAGGATCATGAATCATGTAACCATGGAAAAATATTCTAAATAAAAAATAAACAAACAAAAAACCAAAGATTTCCCAGTATTTCTTTCTTCCTGTTCCCTATCAGATATCCATTTTCTATAAAAATATCCATTTTCTATAAAAATAGAGAAGGGATAAAAAATAGTTCAGGAAAATTAATCAACACACAAGAAAGTCTTGCATTATATGCATTATATTCCATACTCAAAGTTTCCTACTCTGCAAAGAAAGGAAGAAAAGATACCTTTTCATATCTGCTCCATGGGACCAGCTTCATAATTATAACTTCACAGATATCAGTTTTAATTTTGTTATTGTTCTTCTCATTTACATTGTTGTTTCAAAATATATTCTTATAACGATAGTATTTAGTTTTATAAGAAGACTGGGTTGGGGGTAAGTCCACATTCATGGAGATGAATATGACTAGCTCAGCTTATAGTGAGATGGAGGTTATTTCAGAGATGGAATTATTTGTTTTAAGGGAGAGGAAACAAAGGGCCTTTTCTTTCTTTATCTTCATAGTTCAAATCAAGAGATCAAATAGAAAAAATGAATAAAGGTAATACATAGAAAATGGTCAGTCTTCTTCAAGCAAGATATCAAGCATTAAGTAGTCAGGGAGAAAATTGTGGCAGTCTATGTCAAAACACTTAGTGGTATAATTCAATAAGTACAGATTCCTTAAGAATGAGCTTCTTGAAGTTTCTTAAACTATTTCCATGATTCCGTACCATTGACCATCTATAGACAAATATACTTGTTACCATAGATAGCAAAAAGTTAGCACCTATCAAGTACCTATGAAGATGAAATTAAGTGTCCAGAATAAGATATCAGAGATTAAAATACTTATCATAAATTAATAAATGACAAATATCCACATTCTAAATCCAAACCATGAAATAACCTTGTAAATTCATAAATAAATTATATTAGTAACAGGTCATTACAGCTACAACTACTTTCCATAATCTTGTATATATAACATTGATCTAGGAAAATTTAAGAGTAGTATTTATAAAAGATACTGCTATATTGAACATCCATAACTTTCAAATTAAAAAGAATGAAAAGTTCTTAAAATATATTAACCTAGTAGAACAAATCAAAACCACAAAGGGATAGGGAAAAAGTATACATCATCCCCATATTCCTATTTATTACTAGGGATATTTCAAAGATGACTTTGGGGAGCAAACAAAAAATGAGCCTAAATTCCATGCCTTTCACTCAGCTACTGACAATCATTTTATATACCTCAGCAACATTTTGTTGAATGTTAAATATGAAAGAATAAAAGCAGAAGCACACATATAGTGGTGGAACAGCAACAGCAGGGAGTTGGACAACTGGTTAGAAAAAATATTGCAATGCCTCTTTGCTTTCAATGGGTACATCTGGTGCTGGTTAGCAATTTGTGCCCATATATAGTTTTAGGTCATAGGTAGAGAGGAATGCTGTTGGTCAGTCACAGGGGAACAGGGTCCCTGACTACAACACCAAGGCAAACAGAAATTCTACCACATAGAGCTACAGGGTACCAGGGGCCCAGTTGTTAGGATTAAAATTCTCTGGAGACTCTTTATTAACTTATAATTATTTATTAGATACTAAAAGCTGGTTGGAGAGAGAGAAAAGCACATAGTAACATGATTGTGTCTAGCTAATCTGAGTTTGCTCACCTCATGTCTCCATTCACTGGACAAGAAAAGCCATTCCCAGAAAAGCCAAAAAGCCAGCTTATTGCTTCCTAACCAACAATCACATGTGACCTGCCCCACCAGGGAAGATCCCAGACAGAGAGCCTTGTTATCCCTTCAATCTCTAATTTACTTTATTTTATGTTATTATAACCCTTACCTTCTGCCTTGGAGTCACTGTGTATTGGCTCCAAGGCAGAAGAATGGTAAGGGTAGGCAATGGGGGTCAAGTGACTTGCCCAGGGTCACATAGCTGGGAAGTATCTGAGGCCAGATTTGAACCTAGGACCTCTCATCTCTAGGCCTGGCTCTCAATTCACTGAGCTACCCAGCTGCCCCCTCAATCTCTAATTTATAATCCCAGTGACATCATTCCTTCTAGGTCTCTCTGGTTGGACAAACTTGGCCTTACTATGAGTCAGAGGCCAATCTTCTAGAAGCCAGGAGTCACATGGAACAAGAGGCAAGCATCTTCTGGGATGCCAGGGGGCCATGAAGCTGCTAGTATGCATTCATGCCCAATTAAAGGGTAGGCCTGAGATGGGAGATATAAATGGATTTTAAATTTTTTCCTTTCTAAAAGGAAAGAGAGGTTTAAATTTACATTAAATTCACATACTTCTTTGGTGAAGACCACACCACAGAATCAGAGAGCAGTGATAAAATGTCTTCCAGGATTACATTACATTGGAACACCAAAAGAAGGCCCTCAGAACTAGCTCTAAAAATAGCAGCATGAAAAAGTCTGATGTTTGAGACAGTGTCTCCTCACCATCAGATGAGCAGAGCCTCATTTTATCATAAAGTTCAAAGTCAAGAAATAGACTGGAAAAATGATCAAACAACATCAAAAAAAGAACTTGACCATTAAAAGTACTACATAAATTCAGAAGACCACATGTAAAAAATGAGCTACCAAAAAAAAAGCCTCAAAGAAAAATGCCAATTGAACTTATGCCCATTAGAATTCTGGGAGAGTTAAAGAAAGAGATAAGAATGATAGAGGAAAAATTGAGAAAAGAAATGAGAGTGATACAAGAAAATTATGAAAAGGGAATTAGAAGGCTGGTAAAAGAGACAAAAAAACACACCAAATTGAAGAACTCTTTAAAAAGCAGAAGTAGCCAAATGGAAAAGGGGGATACAAAATATTACTGAAGACAATAATTCCTTAAAAATTTTAATTAGGCAAGTGGAAGCTAATGACTTCATGAAATATTAAGAAAAAATTAAAAAGAAAAAAGAAAAAAGAAGAAAATGTAAAATATCTCATTAGAAAAACAATTGTCATGGAAAATAGATTGAGGAGAGATAATTTTAGAATCATTGTCTACTTGAAAATCATGATCAAAGAAAGATCTAAGACATCATATTTTCAGAAATTGTCTAGGAAAAACAGGCCTGGTATCTTAGATACAGAGATAAAAATGCAGATAAAGACAGATCCAAATAGAAATTGAAAGCTTCCACTGATCACCTCCTGAAAGCAATTCCAAAATGAAAATTCCCAATTACATCATGACTGTAGTAATTAAAAAGGGTTTGACAAGTATAAGAATTTAAAAAATTGTGGTCACCATTTATAATAATTAAATATTAAGTTATGTGACTGTTAGTAGCTTTAGTAGCTTTATTACAGCAAAATAGTAATAGTAAGAGAGGGAAATGTAGGAAGGAGGTAGAAAATATTGCCTAGTTAAAAATACCATAAGTCCAGTTCCGAGTGCCTCTAGACCGCAAATGCAAATCTGAATGCGAATCTCACCACCCCAGGAGAGTGTCTCCAGCTAGGTATTTCAACCACCAAAGATTAACACCAAAGAGGCTGAGCCACAAAGGGTAGTATCTCACTCTAAGTAAGCAAAAGTGTCACCCAAGTAAGCGTCCCTCTTCAGCCTGAGTCTCCATTGCAGAAAGTCAAATCTTCATCAGAAACCAAAGTCCGAATCAGGAAGCAAAAATTCAAAGCCACAAAAGATGCTGAGCTGTCGAAGTGCTCTAACTGACAAGAAGCCATAATACTGCAAAGAATATCACCAGAGCTCACACCTATGAGGCAAAAGATCCCCAAAAGAACTTCAGGATCCCAAACGCTCCTGCTAATAAGCAGTTTTCTCCATCTATCAGCTCTCCTTGTCACATCTCAGTAATCAGTTACAGTCTCCCAATTTACCTAGCACTGCAAGGGGGTCGTGGTGGGAGCGGGGAAGAGAGGGAGGAGCGGCACTTGTGGTCTTTTAGGGTATGAACTTCCTTTTCTACTACAAGATTCTTACTAAGTGTTAGTGACTAAGTAAGTGTGAAAAGCAGGATACTCCAGGTTCTCAATTGATTAACTTAAAATAGACAAAGAGAGTTTAAATTCTTTCACCTGACCAATTTCCAGAACTCTCAAGTAAAAGGAAAAATACCTCCAGAAAACAAACAAAAAAAAACATCCAGAAAGAAACAATACAAATATCACTGAGTCACAATAAGGATCGCACAAAATTTAGTAGTTTCCATGTTAGAGTTAACATTCCTATATGGGAAAATAATACATTTAATTCCTAAAAACTTTTATCTTTATTAGGGAAGGCAAAAGGAGTTCACAAAGACAGAGGATATGGATATGAGTTGATTATGTTGGAATGTTCTCCAAAAAAATGTAAGGGTAAGAAAGAGGGATGCACTGGGAGAATGGGGAAAGGAGAGGTGGAATGGGAGAAATTATCTCACATAAAAGAAGTTTATAAGGAAGAGTTTTTACAGTGGAAGGGGGAAATGGGAGAAAGTGGGTAATGCATGAACCTTAGTCTTATCAAAATCGGTACAAGAGAGAAAATACACATATACACACATGCCCCCCCAGTTGCATATAGAAATGTAATATCCAATAGGAGGGAAAGGAGAGAATAGAAGGGTGGATTGAAGGAGGCAGTGGTTAGAAGTAAAATTAAAATTTTTTTGAATGGAAAGTATCAAAATAGAAAGAAAAAGAGAAACAGAAGAAAATGGGATAAAAGGAAATATGCAGTAATCAGAATTGTGAATGTGAATGGGAAGAGCTCACTCATAAAATGGAAGCAGAGAGCAAAATGCATTAGAAACCAGAATCCAACAATATGTTCTTTCCTAGAGACATACTTGAAATTGAAAGACTCAGAGATATAGGGCTGGAACACACTCTTAACATATGTTGGGTGAAATAAAAAAGACAAGAGTAAAAATCATGATGTCAGACAAAGCAAATATAAAAATTTTGCTGTTGTTCAAACATTTCGGTTGTGACCCCATTTGAAGTTTTCTTGGAAAAGAGTGCTTTGCCATATTTTTCTCCAGCTTATTTTACAAATGAATAAACGGAGACAAAGAGGATTAAAAACTTGCCCAGGATCACACAAGTAGTAAGTATCTGAGGCCAGATTTGGACTCAAGAAGATGATCTTCCTGTCTCCAGGTCTGGTATTCTATCCTGCATTACCAAGCTGCCTTGTTTGATCCTGGAGGTTATGGGGAACCACTTAAATTTGATGGATAAAACATAACCCAATCAGACCTATAAATCAGATAGATAAATTTGACAGCTGAGAGAATTATGAACTGAAGTAGACAGACCTGATACCAAGAGAGTGCATACTTGGGGTCATGAGACTTCACACCAAGGTGATGGCAGTCTTAGAGGAGAGGAGACATATTGTAAAAGATAATCTATGGGGAGCAGCTGGGTAGCTCAGTGGATTGAGAGCCAAGCCTAGAGACGGGAGGTCCTAGGTTCAAATCCGGCCTCAGACACTTCCCAGCTGTGTGACCCTGGGCAAGTCACTTGACCCCCATTGCCTACCCTTACCACTCTTCCACCTATAAGTCAATACACAGAAGTTAAGGGTTTAAAATAAAAAAAAAAAAAAGATAATCTAATTAAGCAACTTCAGTTTATATTCAGTATTTTATACCTTGTATAACTATATATTCTCTGCCTGTAATCCTATTATATAATCCTTTTTCGGGGGATAAATTGTAAGGAATAATCCCAATTATCTATTGATTGAATAATTGTGTGTGAGAATCAGTAACCAATAATCATATTGTGAGTAAAATGACAAAGAAAATCCTGCGAAATGCCTTGGCTAGATATTCTATGTGAATGCCTCCAGCATTCTTGAATGTATTCACACATTATGACATCTCAGTTGAATTTGAGGCTACAAAAATGGTTTTGACTTTTACCATATAGGGAATGGATGATTACTTCATAGAACAGAGATAAGAGAAATACCTAACTTTCTAAAAGATGGAAAACTCTAGTTGCCCCTTCTGAGAAGAAATATTAAGACCCCCTTCCTTTTAAGGGATGAGTTCTGTATAATCTGGCTCTATTTATACCAATTGACACATGAGCTCTGGGTCTTTACCTAAGCTGAGATGGGTCTGAACCCTGACATTTTGTAATTTACAACTTTTTACAATTAATATCAGTTTGGCTCAGATATTTGCTTCTAGTATTTTTTTGTTTGTTTTTACAATATATGAGAGCTGTTATGAAGATAGAATTGATAATACTTGTTAATAGATTAGATTTGGGGGATAAGAGAGTGAAAAGTTGAGAATGATAGCTGAATTATGAGCCTAGTACCTAGGAAAACAGTAGTTGACTATATTAAACAACTTATGCAAGTATATTATGTTCATAGTTCCTTATCTCTTCAACAAAAGAAGAGGTGAAATGTTTCAGTTCTTTTTTGGGGCCAAGCTTGGTTGTTTATAATCATAATACTCAGTTTCATTTTGTTATTCTTTCCATTTATGTCATTGTCACTGGCATACAACATTTCAGGAATACTTTTAATATGTAAAGCAGATACAAGAGAATCAGGCAAACTTAGCATTGTTGTCTAGTCATTCAGTCATGTCCACGTCTTCATGATCCTTATGGACCATAACACTCCAGGCCCTGCTATTCTCCACTATCTCCCAAACTCTGTCTGAGTAGACATATACTGTTTCCCTAACACTATCTGTCCTTCATATTGTAATGCAGGGTTGCAGCAAAATCTCTTACATTTGCAAATCCAACTGAAGCAACACTGACAGTTGAAAAAACAGAATGTTGACCCTGGTCTCATGGCCAAAAACCGTTGGAGCCTGGGACTATAAATATTCCTGCAGAGGCAACTGAGGGGCCTTTAGCTTTTGGGGCTTTTGGGCTTTGCCTGATTTCCCTTGACCTCTCCCTTGACCTCTCCTTTGACATCCTGCTATTCCCTGGATTTCCCCATTGAGCCCTGGGAGGAGGGTATTTGGTGGGTGGAAATCATGGGAATTAGTTTCTGTAGGCAGGCAGGGACAACCTAAACCAAACCATCACCTCATCTAGTAATCTGCTAAACCCTAATACATCAGGGCAATGAAATTATATCTGGCTGAGGGAGCCATCTCCCTCAGCCTGATCCCCCTCTTTTGTGACCTTCCCCCAGCACCAGCTTCTCCCTTAGCAGCAGTCACCAGACCTTAACCCCTTTTCCTTCAGCTTACCCTTGGCTCCAATAAACCCCTTTGACCTTTATACAAATAGCTTCTGGTGATTTATTGTGCCAACAACTAGGGTAAAGGCTGAAGGGGGAAGAAAACTTTCCTTTATTTCTTGAGGGCTAAACCAGGCATCCATCTTGGGCAGGAAATGAATCAGCTTTCACTTCCTGTATGGTGGGAGTAGCTCTACAGAGGGGAGGGGCTCTTTACTCCTCCCCTCAAGGGAGCTTAGAATACATCAGGGAGGTTGAATAAAACCTTTCAGCCAGGCTCTCTCAATCTCTGGCTGATCTAAATTGCTCTGTACTAAGAGATATCCTTCCCTGACTGAAGACCCAGCTGATACCACCCAGAGCCCTCAAGTACAAGCCTCTTGATTAGCCATATCATATTTCCTTTATTTCCATTACATATCTGGTGAGCACAGACAGGTTGAACAACCTAAAATCTTCTGGACAAAACAAAATGGGGGTAGCTAGAGTTATATTCATTCTGTTTTGCCCTTCACTTCTAACCTGGTCAATGATGCAGGGTGCTATAGATTTTTGGTTTGTCAAAGTTCTCAATTTTATTCAACAGCTACTAGATATTTATTACTATTATAAGTGATGTGCTCTGACTTTAGCTGAGTGCATTTGCTTTATTCCAATGGCTCTGGCTCTTATCCTAATAACTGGGCAATTCCTAATGGTTTCAAAGAGGGTACTGATTCACTTATGGCAATTAATTGGCTCAAGCTCAACATCTAAACATGATACGGACTCTGGGGAAGTTATGGAAAATATCAGACTGCTCTTTCAGGTTCTGAAGCAAATAAGGGAAGGGAAGGAACTGGACAAACAAACAATTCTCCATTACAATATCCTCCTCTGTCCCTTTCTCCTTTTCTGTCACCTTTCTCCTATTTTCTCATTATGTGACCAAAGTATCTAAGCTTCAAGTTCAGTATTTGATTTTTCAATGCATGGTTTGAATTAATTTCTTTAAATATTATGTGATCTGATCTCCTTGCTGTCCAAGGGATTCTAAAAAGTCTTCTCTAGCATCACCATTCAAAAGCATTAATTCTGTGGCACTTGACTTTCCTTATAGATCAGCTCTCATAGCCATAAAGTGTTACTGAAAAAAACATAAATGTGACCATAGAGATCTATGTCATCAAGGTGACATTTCTGATTTTATTTTTTATTAAAAAAAATCTCTTCTCTTGCACCTTAGAATCAGTACTACATATTTGTTCCAAGGTAGAAAAGTTGTAAGGGCTAGCCAATTGGGGTTAAGTCATTTGTCTAGGGTTACACAGCTAGGAAATATCTGAGACCAGATTTGAACCTAGGACTTCTTGTCTCTAGGATTGGCTCTCTAATTTACTGAGCCACCCAGCTGCCCTCATCTATATTTTTAAGTATGCTGTCCAGATTTGCTATAATTTTCCTTTCAAGGAGTAGACATCATTAAATTTCATGACTGAAGTTGTTATCTACAATGATTTTTGAGCCCAAGAACATAAAATATGATACTTTATCCATTTCTTTTCCCCTCCATTTGCCAGGATTAGTTGCCAAGACCTTAGGTTTTTTATGGTAAGTTTCAAGCCATATTTTACACTCTTTTCTTTCACTCACATTGAGAGACATCTTATTTCCTCCTCACTTTCTGCCATCAGAATGGTATTGTCTTCATACCTGAGATTGTTCATATTTCTCCTGACAATCAATTCCTGCTTTTGATTCATCCAGCCTGGCATTTTGAATGATATATATTCTGCATATGGGTTAAATAAGATGACAATATACAGCCTTGTCACCCTCCTTTCCCAATCTTAAATCAATCAGTTTTCCATGTTTGGTTCTAATTGTTGCTTCTTGATCTTCATACAGGTCCTTCAGGAGACAAGTAAGATGACTCCCACCTCTTTGAGAACTTACCACATTTTGGTATGATCCACACAGACAATGTTTCTGGTGTCATCAATGTAGCAGAAGTAATGTTTTTTCTGTCATTCCCTTGCTTTCTCCATAATCCAGTGAATGCTGGCAATTTGGTCTCTAGTTCCTTTGCCTTTTCAAAAACCAGTCTGCTTTTCTGGTAATTTTTGGTTCACATATTGACAAAGGCTAGCTTTCAGAATGTTAAGCCTAACCTTTCTGGTGTGTGAAATAGGTATAATTGTTTGTTAATTTGAACATTCTTTGGCATTGCCTTCCTTTAGGATTGAGATTTAAAATTATCTTTTCCAATCCATTGGCCTCTGTTGAGTTTTCCAGATTTGTTGGCATATTGAATATATTGTGGGAAAAACATACCAAAGTTTATAGCAGGATCTCACCCCAAGAATGGGAGGCTCAAAACTCCATTCTTGTTCAGAGGTATGAAAGTTTTTAAAGAAGAGGTTTTGGAGGATTAAATAGCCCAAGTGCTTATGAAATAGCCCTCTAGTGAAATGGCCTTGGGGTCAGTGGAGTAACCAGAGAGGTGTATCAGGATATGCATATTTATTGAATAGTTCAGGGCTTGGGTTTTTTTGGGGTGTTACAGGCAGAAAACCCTAGCCTCTTGAATACCCTTATTTGGGTGGGGAACATAGGGAGGTCCAGTACAGTATAAGATCAGTGTAACTGATGTAAATACAGAATGGAATAGTACAAGTGATTAGTAATACTCAACGGTACAGGAATGATGTAAATACAGAACAAAAAATGATGTAAATACAGATTAGAACAATGCAAGATATTATAAATGATTAATAATATTCAATAGTTAAATGCTTAGTAATAATTTTTTTTTTTTTTGCCATTTAAGCTTAACTACTGCTAACTGGTAACACATATAAAAGACTTCAGAACATGGAGGTTCTATTACATCTATCACTGTCCACCTCCATGAGAATGCTGCACTTTAACAGTATTATCTTTTAGGATTTTAAGTAGCTCAAATGGAATTCAGTCATCTCCATTAGCCTTATTGTTAGCAATGTTTCCCAAGGTCCATTTGACTTCATTCTCCAGGATGTTTGACTTTAGATCAGTAACCACAGCATTATAGTTATTGGTGTTGTTAAGATTTTTCTTTTATAGTTCATTTATATATCTTCCTTTTTCTCCTCCTCCTTTTCTTCCTCTCCCTCCTCCTCCTCCCTTTCTTACAAAGGGTCACACAGCTAGAAAGTATCTGAAATCAGATTTGAATCCAGGACTTCCGAACTCTAGGCCTGACCTGGCTCTCCATCCACTAAACTCCCAGGTTCCCTTCTGACCACCTTTCTTTAATCTCTTCTCTTTTTGTTAAGCCTCTACCATTTTTGTCTTTTATCATGATATTTTTTTTTGCATGAAACATTCCCTTGATAGCTCTAATTTTCTTGAAGAGATCTTTTGTTTTTCTCATTCTAATATTTTTTTCTATTTCTTTTCATTGTCCATTTAAGAAGACCTCATCTCTCCTCTCTTTTCTCTGAAATTCTGCTTTCAGTTGGAAATATCTATTCCTTTCTCTTTTACCTTTCATTTTCCTTCTGCCCTCAGGTATTTGTAAGACCTCACCAGACAGACATTTTGTATTCTTGTTCTTTTTTTTCTTAAGAATATTTTTTGGTGCTGCCTTTTGTAGTGTTATAAACCTCTGTCCATAGTTCTTCAGTCACTCTACCAGATCTAATCCTTTAAACTTATTCATTCCTTGTACTTCATATTCACAATGGATGTTATTTAGATCATAGCTACATGGCCTCACATATAGTAGGTACATGACTATGGAAAGTTATTTAACCTCTCATTGTCCCTAGGCAACTCTCTAACACTATAAATTTAAGAACAGGTGACAATTTGCATTAGTAAAAAAAAATTCTTTCTTGTGGATTCCTTGGCAGAAATTTTGGTGAGAGAAAGAGACAAAGATGAAGAAATGAAAGGAAAAAGAGAGAGACAAAGAGAGAAAGAGACAGAAATAGAGAAAGAAAGAAAAAGAAGAAGACTGAAAGACAGAGATAGGGAGCAGCAGAAACAGAAATGAAAAAATATAATGTCAGTTTCAATTAGGACAGGAAACATCAATTTCAACTGGGACAGAGCAAAATTAACACTTTGTCCTGTTAGAAAGAGAAGTGGAATTATTCTAATATTGACAATTTTAATTTTAATATACACTCTTATCCAACAAAATAAAATTGGTACAAATTTTACATCATTGAATTCTTGCCAGATTATCCAACCCAGTTTCTTTATCAGTGAACGAGGAGGCCATATTAATTAATTTCCATAGGGCCTTCCAGATCTAAAATTCTATTGTTTATGATTCTGAGGTTTTTGACATCCATTAGGCACACCACCAAATAAACCTTTCTTTGCTAAGGGAGTATATATTTATTTTACCACTTGGTGTCAGATTTGTACTATTTGAGTAAATTTTTAGAAAATAATTATAATATATATTTTTACTCTTGTTCATTAAATTCTTCCTTTCTAGAATCTCTGGGGGTAGCAATGTATTTCACTGAGGATAGAATGCTATCTATCTTTTTATCTTGGTTCAAGATTCTCAAATCACATCCAATTTCTTGCCTAGTTCAAATTGACAAATGGTGACCTTAAAGGGAAGGGGGAAGGAAATAAGTATTTGTAAAGTGTCTACCATGTGCCAGGCACTTTGTTAAGCATTTTACAAATATTATAGCATTTGATTCTCACATCACACTGAGAGGTGCTGTTTGCCATTTTATTGTTTGGGAAATTGCTCCACCTTCTGGGATATACATCTGGAAGAGACACAAAAACTGAATTAAGAGAGGTCTTTCTTTGCCTCAGGGAAGTGTTACAATCCAATATTCTCATCCACATTTAAGATGTTAGAATAAATAATCATTTCTTTAATGCTAAGTAGAAAGAGGAATTCTTTCTCTAAGTAAATTTCTGGAGTGTTTACCACGTCAGACTGCTAACAGCCATGGGGACTACATTGTGCAATGTGAAAAACTCCATATTTGGAATCTGATGTGTGTTTGAATCCTAATTTTGCCACTAAGTGTGACTTGGGCAAGTTACAACCTTTCTGGGCTTCAGTTTCCTTAACTGCAAAAGTTTGGAGTTGGTTAGTATCTAAGTTCTTTTCTAGCCCTACATGTAGGAGATCCTATCTTAGCTGAGACCTGCAGATAAGAGAAATGTGAGAAAAATTTAGTTTTGTAGTTAGAACCTCTTATATTGAATTTACATCCCCCAGGTGCCTGAAAAAAATAGGGAGTCCCCTCCCCCACACCAATTTTTTTTTATCCAAAAGCATTTTATTTTCCTAATTACATCCAATAACAATTTTCCACATAAAATTTTCCAAAATTATAAGATCTCAATTTTCTCCCTTTCCTCCCTCTTTCAGAGATAGTAAGAAATTTGATTTGGATTATACATTATCATGCAAAACATACTTCCATTTTGGTCACTATATAAAAGAACATTCATATAAAACCAAAACTCCAAAATAAGACCATAATCTAATATAGATGATAGCATGCTTTGATCTCCATCTGACTCCAACAGTTCTCAGCATTTTTGTCATAAGTCCCTTAGAATTGTCCCAGATCACTATATTGCTGAGAGTAGCTAAGTTTTTCAGAGCTGATCCCCATACAATATTGCTGTTGCTGTCTACAGTGTTTTCCTGGTTCTGTTTATTTCACTCTGCATCACTTCATATAGATCTTTCCATCTTTTTCTGAAATCATCCTGCTCATCATTTCTTATAGCAAAATAATATTCCGTCATCAACATATATCACAATTTGTTCAGCCATTCCCCAGCTGATAGAAATCCTCTTAGTTTCTAATTCTTTGCCACCACAAAAAGAACTGCTATAAATATTTTTGTACAAGTAGGCCCTTTCCTTTCTTAATGATCTCTTTGGTATATATATATATATATGTATATATATATATTTCTAGCTTCTACCATACTGTTTTCTAGTTTTCCCAGCAGTGTATATTAGATGGTGAGTTCTTACTCCCAAAGCTGGGATCTTTGGGTTTATCAGACACAAGATTGTTAAGATCATTTACCCTTGTATATTGTGTGTCTACTCTATTCTATTAATCCATCATTCTATTTTTTAGCCAGTACCAGACTGTTTTGATGATTATTGCTTTATAGTATAGTTTGAGATCTAGGTCACCTTCCTTAACATTGTTTTTTCATTAATTCCATTAGAATTATTGACCTTTTATTCTTTCAGATAAACTTTATTATTTTTTTCTAGTTACATAGAATAATTGTTTGGTATGGCATTGAATAAGTGAATTAATTTAGGTTGAATTGTCATTTTTATTATATTAGCTCAACCTACCCATAAACAATTAGTTTTTTCCAGTTGCTTTAAACTGACTTAATTTGTGTGAAGTGTTTTGTAATTGTGTTCATGTAATTTCTTTGTTTCGTCAAGTAGATTTTCAGGTATTTTATGTTGTCTATATTTATTTTAAATGAAATTTCTCTTTCTATCTCTTGTCAAACTTTGTTGTCAATATATGGAAATATCAATTTATGTGGGTTTATTTTGTCTCCTTCAAGTTTGCTAAAATTATTATTTCAACTAGATTTTCGTTTGATTCTCTAGGATTCTCTAAGTATACCATCATATCACCTCTAAGGAGTGATGGTTTAGTTTCTTCATTGCCGATTTTAGTTCCTTCCGTTTCTTTTTATTCTCTTATTGCTATAGCTTGCATTTCTAGTACAATATGTAGTATACAGAATTGGGGTCATATAGTTTTTTCTAGCTTTGGCTGAGTTCCAAAAGCTGTTAGAGGTTTAGAATCTTGAGGAAAAGCAGTTGACTGGATCTTCCGTAGAGGGAGGTGGTCAATGAGTGAGCTGCTTTGATTACCTAACTTTAATATTGAAATTTAGCCTAGCTTTGATATATTTACTTAAGAAATTATTATTTTAGATAAACCCTTTATATCTTCCTTTCCTATACCACCCGTGCCTTCCCTCCCTTACCTTAGTGTCTATGGAGTTAATAAGGAGAGAAATTAGAGAGGAGTTAAATCTGTGAAGAGTTATCTAATTGACAGCATTAGTTATAGTTAGTCAAATCATCATTTATTCCCTTTAGATAGCCATAGCATTTTGTAAAGCTGAGTTTAAAGGCAGGTCCTTACTCAGATTCCATCTTTACTTCCCTTCCCCCACCTGAGGTTCCTGAGACAACTGATAGGGCTTTCCTTTGATCCACCTTCCTAACAAACATCCTTCAAACAAAATAAACCCTTTTGTGTTTCAATAGCCCTATTAGTGTAATTTGTCTGTTAGTTATCAAGAGGGAAGAAGAGGGAAAGAGACAACATACTCTGGGCTTAGAGGGAAGCTGGGCATCCATCTTGAAGGAAGGTGTTACTTCAAAATAGGTCCCTTCCTGTGAAATTAACTAAAGCCTGTTTGTTAATTTCAGTCTAGTCTATTTCCCTCAGCTTGTGTTTGTAAGTCCCAGTCTGTAAGCCTGCTGTGTTTGTCTGTTTAGTTTAACTTCTCTTCTCCCTGAAGATCTCTGTTTTCGTTCTGTGTTATACTCCTAACTTCAGTCCTATTATACCCTGGATCTCCTTTAATCCCAGCCTGCCTGTAACCGAAATTACCCACTTAACAGATCTCCAACATCCTCCTTTCAATTCCCTTATCCCAAACACCTTTCCTCAAATTACCCACATAACATTCTGGCGAGCCAGCTAGGACATTGGGTAGGAATGTTATGTGGGTAATTTGAGGAAAGGTGTTTGGCTGATGCATATTTCCACTGGTTTTAACATGTGTCATTGATCAAGACCTATTTCAGAATTGTTGATAGTTGCATTGGTGTGGTAGTTTCGAGTCTACATCCCCAATCATGTCCACCTTAACCCATGTGTTCAAGCAGTTGTTTTTCTTCTGTCTCCACTCCTGTAGTTCTTTCTCTGAATGTGGGTAGCGTTCTTTTCCATAAGGACCCAGTCCCTGGGTCATTGCATTGCTGTTAGTACAGAAGTCCATTACATTCTATTTTACCATAGTGTATTGGTAGGAGGATATTCTTAAATTAGGCAAAGACAATAAACAAGTTGTTGCATATAATTGTGATGGAATACTATTGTGACACAAGAAGTGATGAGCAGATTAATGTAAAAAAAGAACAAAAACCATGGAAAGACCTACATGAAGTTATGAAGAATGAAACAAGGAGAGCTAAGAGAATATTATAAACAGCAACAGAATTATTGTTTGACAAATAGCTTATGTATATCCACTTCCAGAGAAAGGATTGATACATAGAAATAAGAAAGACATAGTTATATACATATATTTTCTGGGGAGTGCTGGCAAATGATGCTTCCAAAGGGTGAGAAGGGGAGAGGGAGATATCTGGGAACTTTAATATATAACAATTTTTAAAATATTAAAGAATATTTACTATATTAAGAGAGAATCACTTGAGAAATAGCACCAGTCTTTGATTCAAGAGCTAATTTTGTAGCATATCACCCGAGAAACCAAACAGCTAGCTCCTTATCCCATCCACTTTATTATTGTTTTACCTTACATATATTTACCATTAATGCACAGAGCACACAATATTATATATAACAATATCTCATTCATACAATATTTTTAAATTTCAGAAGGTTTTTACATTAATGATTTCACAGAAAATAAATAGGTGGCCAAAAAGGAGTAGGCATTATGAACTTTTTTTCAATAAAGTATGTTTTAGGACAATGCCTACATTTATATCCATTAAAATTATTTTTTACTATACTATCTATATTTACATCTATAGCTATTTTCACTTTGTTTTATCTCAGAGGGCAGAGTTGGGAATAATTGAAGTTACTAAGAAACAAATTTATCATTTTTTTTAAATTTTATTTTTTAGATAAATTTTTTCCATGGTTACATGATTCATGTTCTTTTTTTTTAAAAATAATTTTTATTTTTTAGAAAAGTTATCATGGTTGCATGATTCATGTTCTTACTTTCCCCTTCACACACACCCCCCCCCGCCTTCCCCCCCACCCCTCATAGCCGATGCGCATTTCCACTGGTTTTAACATGTGTCATTGATCAAGACTTATTTCCAAATTTTTGATAGTTGCATTGATGTAGTTTCGAGTCTACATCCCCAATCATGTCCACCTCAACCCATGTGTTCAAGCAGTTGCTTTTCTTCCGTATTTCCTCTCCTGTAGTTCTTCCTCTGAATGTGGGTAGTGTTCTTTTCCATAAGTCTCCCAAAATTGTCATGGATCATTGCATTGCTGCTAGTACAGAAGTCCATTACATTCTATTTTGCCACAGTGTATTGGTTTCTATGTACAATGTTCTTCTGGTTCTGCTCCTTTCACTCTGCATCAATTCCTGGAGGTCTTTTCAGTTCACATGGAATTCCTCCAGTTTATTATTCCTTTGAGCACAATAGTATTCCATCACCAGCATACACCACAAATTGTTCAGCCATTCCCCAAGAGAAGGGCATACCCTCGTTTTCCAGTTTTTTTGCCACCACAAAAAGCATGGCTATAAATATTTTCATACAAGTCTGTTTATCTATGATCTCTTTGGGGTACAAACCCAACAATGGTATGGCTGGATCAAAGGACAGGCAATCTTTTATAGCCCTTTGAGCATAGTTCCAAATTGCCAGCCAGAATGGTTGGATCAGTTCACAACTCCACCAGCAATGCATTAATGTCCCAATTTTGCCACATCCCCTCCAACATTTATTATTTTCCTTTGCATTAGCATTGGCCAATATGCTAGTTGTGAGATAGTACCTCAGAGTTGTTTTGATTTGCACTTCTCTAATTATTAGAGATTTAGAACACTTTCTTATGTGCTTATTGATACTTTTGATTTCTTTATCTAAGAAATGCCTATTTAATTTCCTTGCCCATTTATCAATTGGGGAATGGCTTGATTTTTTTGTACAATTGGTTTAGCTCCTTGTATATTTGAGTAATTAGACCTCTCTCAGAGTTTTTTGTTATAAAGATTTTTTTCCCAGTTAGTTGTTTCCCTTCTGATTTTGGTTGCACTGTTTTTGTTTGTACAAAACCCTTTTAATTTAATGCAATGAAAATTATTTATTTTACATTTTGTAATTTTTTCTAACTCTTGCTTGGTTTTAAAATCTTTCCTTTCCCAGAGATCTGACTAGTATACTATTCTATGCTCACCTAATTTACTTATAGTTTCCTTTTTCATATTCAAGTCATTCACCCATTCTGAAGTTATCTTTTTAAAAAAAATTTTTTTAAAAACCCTTACCTTCCGTCTTGGAGTCAATACTGTGTATTGGCTCCAAGGCAGAAGAGTGGTAAGAGTAGGCAATGGGAGTCAAGTGACTTGCCCAGGGTCACACAGCTGGGAAGTGTCTGAGGCCAGATTTGAACTTACGACCTCCCATCTCTAGGCTTAGCTCTTAATCCACTGAAGTACCAAGCTGCCTCCCCCCCATTCTGAATTTATTTTGCTGTAGGGTGTGAGATGCTGATCTAAACCTAATCTCTCCCATATTGTTTTCCAATTTTCCTAGCAGTTTTTGTCAAATAGTGGATTTTTGTCCCAAAAGTTGGGCTTTTTGGGTTTATCGTAATTGTCTTGCTGAAGTCACTTACCCCAAGTCTATTCCACTGATCCTCCCTTCTGTGTCTTCACCAGTACCATATTATTTAGATGACCACTGCTTTATAGTATAGTTTAATATCTGGTACTGCTAGGCCACCTTCCTTTATGGTTTTTTTTTTTTTACATTATTTCCCTTGGTATTCTTGATGTTTTGTTCTTCCAAATGAACTTTGTTATGCTTTTTTCTAATTCAGTAAAAAAGTTTATTGGTAGTTTGATAGGTATGGAACTAAACTACAAAGAAACAAATTTATCTTTATTTCAGGAAGGACTTTAAAAAACTTTATTCATTCACTCATTTATTTATTTAATTTAGAATATTTTCCCGTGGTTACATGGTTTGTCCTCCCCTCCTATCTCCCAACTCCTGTAACCAACAAACAATTCAACTGGGTTTTACATGTGTCATTGATCAAGACCTATTTTCATATTATTAATATTTGCATTAGAGTGATCATTTAGAGTCTACATCCCCAATCATATCCCCATCGAACCATGTGATCAAGGAAATGTTTTTATTCTGTGTTTCTACTCCCACAGTTCTTTCTCTGGTTGTGGGTAGTGTTCTTTCTCATAAGTCCCTCAGAATTGTCCTGGATCCTTGCATTGCTGCTAGTAGAGAAGTCCATTACATTCAATTGTGCCACAGTGTATCAGTCTCTGTGTACAATGTTCTTCTGGTTCTGCTTCTTTTACTCTGCATCAATTCCTGGTCATTCCAGTTCACATCGAATTCCTCCCGTTCATTACTCCTTTTAGCACAATAGTATTCCATCACCAACAGATACCACAATTTGTTCAGCCATTCCCCAATCGATGGACACCCCTCCCCATTTTCCGGTTTTTTGCCACCACGAAGAACATAGCATAAATATTTTTGTTCAAGTCTTTTTCCTTATTATATCTTTGGGGTACAGACCCAGTAGTGGTATGGCTGGATCAAAGGGTAGACAGTCATTTAAAGCCCTTTGAGCATAATTGCAAATTGCCTTCAAGAATGATTGGATCAATTCACAACTCCACCAGCAATGCATTAGTGTCTCAGATTTGCCACATCCTCTCCAACATTTATTACTTTCCATTGCTGTCATATTAGCCAACCTGCTAGGTGTGAGGTGGTACCTCAGAGTTGTTTTGATTTGCATTTCTCTAATTATAAGAAATTTAAAACACCTTTTCATGTACTTGTTGATAGTTTTGATTTCTTTATCTGAAAACTGCCTATTCATGTCCCTTGCCCATTTATCAGTTGGGGAATGGCTTGATTGTTTGTACAATTGATTTAGTTCCTCATATATTTGATAAATTAGACCTTTGTCAGAGGTTTTTGTTATGAAGATTTTTTCCCAATTTGTTGCTTCCCTTCTAATTTTGGATGCATTGATTTTATTTGTACAAACCCCTTTTAATTCAATGTAATCAAAATTATTCATTTTACATTTCTATTTCTAGCTTGGCCTTGAATTTTTTTCTTTCTCATAGATCTGACAGGTATATTATTCTATGTTCGTCTAATTTACTTATAGTTTCCTTCTTTATATTTAAGTCACTTACCCATTCTGAATTTATCTTGGTATAGGGTGTGAGATGTTGTTCTAGACCAGTGATTCCCAAAGTGGGTGCCACCACCCCCCTGGTGGGTGTTGCAATGATCCAGGGTGGTGGTGATGGCCACAAGTGCATTTATCTTTCCTATTAATTGCTATTAAAATTTAAAAAAATTAATTTCCAGGGGTGCTAAGTAATATTTTTTCTGGAAAGGAGTTGGTAGGCCAAAAAAGTTTGGGAACCACTGGTCTAGACCTAATCTCTCCCATACTTTTTTCCAATTTTCCCAGCAGTTTTTTTCAAACAGTGGATTCTTATCCCGAAATCTGGGGTCTTTGGGTTTATCATATACTATCTTGCTGAGGACATTCACCCCAAGTCTATTGCATTGATCCTCTCTTCTTTCTCTTAGCCAGTACGATATTGTTTTGATGACCACTGCTTTATAGTACAATTTAAGATCTGGTACTGCTAGGCCTCCATCTCAGGAAGGATTTTCCAACAATTAGAAATATAAAAAACTGGAATGAGCTTCCTCTGTAGGTAGTGGTTTCTTCTAGTATCTTTATCTTAATTGAAAGAGAAGGTGGATAACTTAAATGACCACTTATCAGATTGGCTATAGAGCGAATTAATTTTCTAATACATGTTGGAGTAAGTAGGCTAAGGAAAACACAGCTCAAAAATTCTGTGATGCTGTGCTCTCAGTTCATCATGATATCTAAAAATGTACAATGATGATCCTGAATTGTTAGGAAAATATCAACTAATAATCAGTGCACTCTGGTTAAGAAGACCAGAAATGCATCTGCAAAAGTTTCCATTGGAAAGGGATTATATTTGAAAAGTTTTGGTTAAGTTTATATTATCCTGAAAAATTTTCCTGCATAATTTCTTGCTATTTGTTGTATGAGGAAATCCTTTTTCTGCCTTTGTACAAGCTGAACCAATATCTGGAATGCTCTTTCCTTCTCACCTTTGCCTCTTGGAATTTGGTTCCCTTTGAGGCTCAGCTCCAGGGTCACATCCTGCAGAAGACCTTTCTCGCTCTTTCCTATTTTTAGTGTTCTCAATCTCTACCTTTCTGAAATTTTCATTGAGCCTTCTTTATATGGTCTTTGCTTATCATTTGTATTTATTAATCTAGGTACATATTTTTCTTCAGTAGGGTCAGGGACTGTTTCATTTATGTCTTTTCATCCCTAGCACCTAGTATATAATATCTGGAATACAGTAGGTACTTTTAGAATTGAGTTGATTTAATTTATTTTCTAATGTTGTTAGATAACAGATATTACCATAATTGGCTTTATAATTTTTTCTAGTAGTAAATGTTAATTTTATAATTCAGTATTTATCCTCTTTGGGGAAAAAAAAACATAGACTGCTCCTAAAGAGATGCTGTCTATTCTATTATTTGCTCTGGCACAGATTATATCATGATATCACCCATTGACTGTATAAAAAGGAGGTCAACCTTTTCTGGTTGGGATTAAACTCAGATGATGGATGAAAATTTCTGTTTTTGTTTGAGGCTGCATAAGTCTTGCCAAACCGAATATATTTCTTGTTCAAAATTTCCAACCAGGTTTTATTCATTTTTATTATTGCAAGATCTTGAGAAATGAGACTCATAAAAATAAGGATACAAGACTATGTGGTCAAACTGAGCTCCTTGAACTTCAGTTTGCGGTGTTGCTGGACCACCCTGTGGGATTTTTTGTTTCTTGTAGTTGACCATAGTCCTCAGATGCCCATATATACTTCTGAAGTGTTGTTTTTTTTTCTTAAGAAAATATGAGCTAAGCAATTATCCTGCTTGTGAGACAAATGGGCTCATGATGAATGATCTATAGAGTCCTTAGTGTGCAAATCCAATCATGTACATATAAAGTATTTGTAATCCCAAGGGAAAATAGCAACTACATCATAGTGAGATACTGAGATCAATCACTAAGCATTTATTAAGCATCCACTATATAGTAGGCAGATAGATGACAATGTATAGAGATCACTGAGCCTGGAATCAGGAAAACCCGAGTTCAAATGTGGTCTCAGGCACTTACAAACTGTGTGACCTCAGGCAAATCATTTAACTTCTGTTTGCCTTAATCCACAGGAGAAGGACATGGCAAATTTCCCTATCATGTTTGCCAAGAAAACTTCATGGACAATATTGGTATGCTATGGTCAACAGGGTCACAAAAAGTTGGACACTACTAGACAACTGAACAACAATAACATCAGTGATAGGCACTGAGGATATAAAGACAAAAATGAGATATACTTCTTCCTTTAAATAGTTTTCATTTTCTCAAGTACAAATATACATATAGATAAAATATTATTTATTGGAGAATGTACTAGTAGCTAGAGGAATCAGGAAAGGAAAGAACATTTGAAATAAATTTTGAAGGAAATTAAGGATTCCAAGTCAAAAATAAAAGGAGGAAGTATAAGTTTGGGGTGAGTGTATAAAAAAACCAGATGGGAGATGGAATGTCTGGCATGAGGATAAACAAGAAGGCCAGGTTCACTGGAATGTAGACTACAGAAAGGATAGTCATATGTCATGACCTTGGAAAGGTAGGCTGCAGCCAAATTATGAGAGCTTTAAATGACAAAGAAGTTTGCATGTCTTCCTACAGGTTATAGGGAAAGGAGTTGACTTAGCAGGGTAGAACTATGCTTTAGTAAAACTACTCTGGAAGCTGGGTAGAAGATGGATTGATTAGAGTGGAGAGAGACCAATGAGGAGGATATTGCAATAGGCATGGCAAGAGGTGATGAGAGATTGAAATAGGGTGGTAGTGGAGAGAAGGTGAAAGATGTAAGAGATTTTGTGAAGGAAGAATTCGTAGGATTTAGCAATGAATAGAATATGTAGGACAGCAGAGAGTGACAGAGTTAAGGATGACTATGAATCAGTGAACCTATGCATCTGAAAAGATGGTGTTTTCCTCAACAGACATGAAGAAATTCAATTATAGGATGGGTTGGGGTGAAAAGATAATGAGCTCTGTTTTGGTCATGTTGGGTTTGAGATGTAAATAGGTCATCCCAATTTTTTTCTTTTTAGTAATATTTTATTTTTTTTTGTAGATTGTAGATAAAATTTTTAATGTTTTCTCACTTTTTGATTTTCAAATTCTCTTCTTCCCTCCTTTCTCTTCCCCTCTTTGAGAAAATAAACAATTTGATATAGATTTTCCATAATATCATGCAATACATATTTCTATATTTGTTGTTTGTGGAAGAAGATATATATCACTAAGAAAAAAAAGAACTAATGAAGAAAATAAAGTGGAAAAATGGTATGCTTCAATCTGTATTCAGACTCTGTCAGTTCTTTCTTGGAAAGTAGATACCATTTTTTATCATGAATCCTTTGGAGTTGTCTTAGATCATTGTGTTGCTAATAAGAGCCAAGTCATTTAAAATTGATCATTGTGCAATATTGTTGTTTTTTCTTTAAATTAAAAAAAAAATAATTAAATAACGTAGACTATTTTTTCATGGTTACATGATTCATGTTCTTTCCCTCCCCTTTTCCCTCCCCCCTTCCAGAGCCAACGAGCAATTCCACTGGGTTTTTACATGTATCATTGTTCAAAAGCTATTTCCATATTATTAATATTTGTAATAGGGTGATCGTTTAGAGTCTACATCCCCAATCATATTCCCATTGAACCATGTGATCAATCATATGTGTTTCTTCTGTGTTTCTATTCCCACAGTTCTTTTTCTGGATGTGGATAGCATTCTTTCTCATAAGTCCTTCAGAATGGTTCTGGATCATTGCATTGCTCCTAGTAGAGAAGTCCATTCCATTGATTGTACCATAATGTATCAGTCTCTGTGTACAATGTTCTTATGGTTCTGCTCCTTTCACTCTGCATGAATTCCTGGAGGTCTTTCCAGTTCACATAGAAATCCTTCAGTTTATTATTCCTTTCAGCACAATAGTATTCCATCACCATAGGATACCACAATTTGTTCCGCCATTCCCCAATTGACGGACATCCCCTATTTTCCAGTTTTTTGCCACTACAAAGAACACAGATATGAATATTTTTATACATGTATTTTTACCTATTATCTCTTTGGAGTACAGACTCAGCAGTGGTATGGCTGATCAAAGGGCAGGCAATCTTTTAAAGCACTTTGGGCAGAGTTTCAAATTGCTCTCCAGAATGGTAGGATCAATTCCCAACTCTACCAGCAATGCATTAGTGTCCCAATTTTGCTGCATCCCCTCCATTTATTATTATCCTTTGCATTCACATTGGCCAATATGAGATGGTACCTCAGAGTTGTTTTGATTTGCATTTCTCTAATTATGAGAGATTTAGAACACCTTTTCATGTGCTTATTGATAGTTTTGATTTCTTTATCTGAAAATTGCTTATTCATGTCCCTTGCCCATTTATCAATTGGGGAATGGCTTGATTTTTTTTAAGTTTAAATTTAAATTTTGAATATTTTTCCATAGTTACATGTTTCATGTTCTTTCACTCTACACCCCCTCACCCCATAGCTGATGCACAATTCCACTGGGTTTTACATGTATCATTGATTAAGACCTAATTTCATATTATTGATAGTTGGACTAGAGTTAGCGTTTAGTGTCTACATCCCTAATAATATCCCCATCAGCCCATGTGTTCAAGCAGTTGTTTTTCTTCTGTTTCTACTTCCACAGTTCTTCCTCTGAATGTTACTAGTTTTCTTTCTCGTAAGTCCCTCAGGCTTGCTCTGGATTCTTCCATTGCTGCTAGTAGAGAAATCCATTATATTCTATTGTGCCACAGTGTATCAGTCTCTGTGTACATTGTTCTTCTGGATCTGCTCCTTTCACTCTGCATCAATTCCTGGAGGTCATTCCAGTTCACCTGGAATTCCTCCAGTTTATTATTCCTTTGAGCACAATAGTATTCCATCACCAAGAGATATCACAATTTGTTCAGCCATTCCCCAATTAGACATTCCCTCATTTTCCAATTTTTTGCCACCACAAAGAACATGGCATAAATATTTTTGTACAAGTCTTTTTTCTTATTATCTTTTTGGGGTATAAACCAAGCAGTGCTATATCTATAGTTGGATCAAAAGGCAGGTAGTTTTTTAAAGCTCTTTGGGCATAGTTTCAAATTGCTCTCCAGAATGGTTGGATCAGTTCACAATTCCACTAGCAATGCATTAGTGTCCCAATTTGGCCACATCACTTCCAACATTCACCACTTTCCTTTGCAGTCATGTTTGCTAATCTGCTAGGTGTGAGGTGGTACCTCAGGGTTGTCTTGATTTGCATTTCTCTAATTATGAGAGATTTAGAACACTTTTTCATGTGTTTATTGATAGTTTTTATTTCTTTATCTGAAAATTGCTTATTCATGTCCCTTGCCCATTTATCAATTGGGGAATGGCCTGATTTTTTGTGATGCATTATTGCATTTACTGTGTATACAACATTATTCTGATTAGCTACATGGTTCTAATTGCCTATTAGTTGGTAAGGAAGACCTGGAAAAGACAGATTAAGAATCAACATAAAGGTGAAAATCAAAATTTTCAAGTTGATGAGGACACGTAGAGAGAGTGGAGGAAAAGAAGGCCCAAGACAAAGCTGTGTGGTTTGTTCAACTACTTAACCGAGTTAGTTAATACCTCACTAATGCAGAGTTAGGGGAAAAGATATGGATGACACTCAAGCAAAGGAAAATGAGAAGTGATTAGACAGGAGAATTGAGTGATATCATGAAGAGAAGATAGTTGATAACAGTGTCAAATGCTTCAGAGATGTCAAAAAAAGATGGTGCCTGAGGAAAGACTACAAGATTTGACAATTAAAAATCATTGGTGGGCAGCTGGGTAGCTCAGTGGAGTGAGAGCCAGGCCTAGAGACAGGAGGTCCTAGGTTCAAACCCGGCCTCAGCCACTTCCCAGCTGTGTGACCCTGGGCAAGTCACTTGACCCTCATTGCCCACCCTTACCAATCTTCCACCTATGAGACAATACACCGAAGTACAAGGGTGTAAAAAAAAAAAAAAAAAAAATCATTGGTAACATTGGAGAGAGACATTTCAGTTGAGTGATGAGATCAGAAAGTGGATTGAGAACAGTTGAAGAGTTAGAGGAGACAAAATGGAGTCAATGAGTATAGATAACCTTTTTTAGGTGTTTGACTGTGAAAGGGTTGAACATAGATTGATAGTTAGCGACATCACCATTCCTCTCAGTAGGACATGAGCTACAAGGTGCTTTTTCTAGTAGTAGTGATTAATCAATTTTACAAATCTTTGTTCTTCCACAGCAAAAAAGCTGTAATGATATTTTTAAGGTCTATATAGACAGATATTTTGACTAAAAATTATCTTTATAATGGTTTTGCCATCTACTATGTAGACCCAAACTTAATTGTAATTTGGTTTCATATACTTTTTTTTTTTAAACCCTTGTACTTTGGTGTATTGTCTCATAGGTGGAAGAGTGGTAAGGGTGGGCAATGGGGGTCAAGTGACTTGCCCAGGGTCACACAGCTGGGAAGTGGCTGAGGCCGGGTTTGAACCTAGGACCTCCTGTCTCTAGGCCTGACTCTCACTCCACTGAGCTACCCAGCTGCCCGATTTCATATACTTTTGAAATTTTTCAGAGAATGACAGACTGAGTTCCTTATATAGCATGCTGTGAATACCTCAGGTAGGTCTTGCCATCTGTTAAGTAAGATATAAAGTTTTATTTTTTTTGCTTAGAGGCAACATTAAAGTGAGTTATTAACATAAAAAAGCAGTTCTAATGGAATTATGTAATTCATTTAAGCCATCAAGAAAGAAAAAAGGAAAGGAAGGAAGGAAGGAAGGAAAGAAGGAAGGAAGGAGGGAAGGAA